>NC_064429.1:37564277-37634277 GCF_023375975.1 Astyanax mexicanus
CAACGTGAAGAAGAGGCACGGCGAAAAAAATGACGAGAAAAATAAAAAACATGGTGTTTCCTGTAAAGAGTCTCGGTCAGTTCCGCGGTTGACGTGGTTCCGATGGTTGCCGTGGTTCTGGCGGTGGACGCGGTGGCTACGGTGCTCCTGCGGCAACGTCATGCAACAAAGTATTAAAATAAAAACCGAACCCGGCGCCGACTGTGGAAGTACCTCCTCGGCGCTCGAGTTACGAAACAACGTTCAACGTCCTTCATTTCCCTTCAGTCTCAGTATAGATACGTAAAAAAAAAACGTCCAAAACAACGTCCAAAATAACGTCCGTCTCTCGTGTCCCGCAAGAGTCCGTCCGGCGGTTCGGTTCACGTAGACGCGACACAGCGACCCTAAAAAATACGAGAAAAAGAGAGAAAGAAAAAGAGAAAGAAAAACACAGGGTTAGTGTTAATATTACATTCTTTTTTTATATATACACATTTATTTTTTAATTTTTTATCCTATTTCTCCCCAATTTGCATGGCCAATAACCCAACCCACTCATTAAGACTCCCCCCCTATCACAAGTGATGAACTTTGTGTCGAGTAGCATCTCGGTTCTGATACATCAGCTCACAGACGCAGCCTTGTGCTGATCCACATCACCCTAGGAGTGATGAGGGGAAAGAGGAGCGCCATATACTGTACTGTACCCACCCAGAGAGAGCAAGACCAATAAGAGTGCTCTCTCGGGGTTCTGGCAGCTGATGGCAAGCTGCATAAACAGGATTCGAACCGGCGTTCAAATCCTGGCAGCGCCTTAGCCCGCATCTCTTTGGTTTAAATGAAAAGCGTTATGTTTGAAGAAAGTAAAAAAAAAAAAAGGAAAACCATGCGTTTCAGCAAAGAGCCTTATTCCATCTGTGAAACATGGTGATGGTAGTATCATGATGTCGACCTGCATAGTTTTCCTTCATTGACGGAACAATGAATTCTGGATTATATCAGAGAGTTCTAAAGAAAAATAACAGGACTGTCTATGAACTGAATCTCAAGAGAAGGTGAATCATGCAGCAGGACAACGACCCTAAACAGACAAGCCATTCTTCTAAAGGTACCAATGGTTTAAAAAGAATAAAGTTAATGCACTTTATATACTTTTGGGACTTGAGTGAAAATCTGATGATGTTTTAGACCATATTAATGCAGAAATACAATATACAGCTCTGGAAGAAAAAAAAATAAGAGAACTCTTAAAAATGATGAGTTTCTTTGATTTTACCAAATTGAAAACCTCTGGAATTTAATCAAGAGGAAGATGGATGATCACAAACCATCAAACCACCAAACTGAACTGCTTGAATTTTTACACCAGGAGTAAAGCAGCATAAAGTTATCCAAAAGCAGTGTGTAAGACTGGTGGAGGAGAACATGATGCCAAGATGCATGAAAAAAAAAACTGTAATTAAAAACCAACCAGGATTATTCCACCAAATATTGATTATTTCTGAACTCTTAAAACTTTATAAATATGAACTTGTTTTCTTTGCATTATTTGAGGTCTGAAAGCTCTGCATCAGCTCTATATATATATATATATATATATATATATATATATATATATATATATATATATTTAATATTTACCTCTGTCTGTAGGTGTTCGCCAGCCTCCACCTCCGATTGGTCACTGCTTTGTCAATCCACACATTGTGCCTTCTCAAACATCCAATCAGACGTCTCCTTTTTTTTCGCCTTGTGGGCGTGTCCATCCGTTGAGTTAAAGCGATCCAGAAAAGTCCGCCATCCTCACTGTTACTTTAATCCAGTGAATTTTCCTGGCTGGAGGTTCCGACATTTTGCTTGGCACGTTGCGTTACTCTCACGTTGCCAGCCGAACACACACACACACACACACACCTATAATGCACTTGTTGAGACATCCAGTACAGTCGTGATATACAACTTTCCCCCTAGAGTCGTTCGATCATTCGTTCCGCCATCAGTCTTTACGGTGCAGCCGGTGTGAAGAACAGGTCCGGTTCTGGTCCAGAGAGAAACAAGCTGTCCTCTTTTCACATTCCAACTCAAAAAAACAAAAACGTAACTCAAAAAATCCGTTTCAATCAGTCCGATTTTTTTTGAACGAACAAGTAACGCTGAAAAGAAATCAATGTTTCAATTTTCCGCGAAGGAAGAAGTCTTTAAATTACAAACAAACAAACAAACAAACATAATTTTACACAATATATATATATATATATATATATATTAGTGCTTTTGAGTCTCGAGACATTCAGAGAGAGAGAAAAAGACAACGTGAGAAAAATATCGTAAACAGAGCCGTACGGTAGGTCCGATATTGTTCCTTCAACGCGAGAATCAGTCCTCTTTCGCCTTCTCGCACAGCTCCCTTCATTCATTTTGTTTTTCGCTTCTCTCTCTCGCTTCGTTCGCTTTCACACTTTCTCGTCCGAGAGAAAAGCATGATTGTCGTCTAGCGCAAAGTTCTGATTTGTCCAAAGACTTCGGAAACTCCGTAAACGTCGTAAAGTCCAGCTCCGCTCGTAGAAGAGCGTCTTAAATCCAGCTCCGGATTTAATAATTATTTTTTTACGCTGTGATTCAATTTGAGAAAGAAAAAGGAAAAGAAAAAGGAAAACGAGCACAGCGTGACTGGGAGCTGCATCGGGATCCGATGTCCAGCGGTCGTCGAGCTGTACCTGTGCTGTATCTGCGCTGTATCTGCGGTTCCATCGGTTTCATCAGTTCCATCGGTTTCATCGGCCTGGTTCGGAAGCGGACCTGCCGTCACGTCAGGTTTAAAATACGATGAAAGCAGCAAAAAAAAAAAAAACAAAAACAAACAAAAAGCAGCTGTAGATGCAACATGTTGATGCAAAAATCTTTTGAAAATTGACCAGAATCGATTGTGGCTTTATGGTGGGGTTCAAAAATAATAAATAACGTAAAAGCAAAACGTACTCTTTACTTTTAGACTTTAGTTTGGCTGGACAGTGTCTACGAAAGAATGTGTGGAATGAAAAGAACAAGAAAGAGAAAGAAGATCAACGAGAAAGAGCGAAAAGTGAAGAGCAAAAATCAATGGTTCTCCAAGCAGGAGGGAGGTAGGTGAGGTTGCTCTTTCGGTCCAACACTGCGACCGTTTTACACGCTAGACTCTTCGGGATTGGCGTCCGGCAGCACGTTCCGCTGCTGCAAGGTTCTCCGAAGTTCCTCTTTAAACGGGCTGGAGTACTCGTTCTCTCGGCCGCTTAACCCCAATCCGCTACCTCCACCACGCCCCCCGCCGATCCCCGCGTTCCCCTCGGCGCGCTCCTCCCCGGCCGTGCTCAGGTTGAGCCTGACGTAGCCGTTGGAGGTGGAGCCTCGGATGTTGGTGAGGCTCAGCCGGCTGGGCGAGTTCAGGGGCTGGCCCGGGATGGCGCTGGGCGAAGACGAGGTGGCGGTCGGGCACATGGCGTGACCCGGCACAATCTTCAGGGACCCGTCGGAGTAGTAGTAGTTGGCGCCGGTCTCCCAGAAGCGGTCCTCGTCGTTCGCCATCTTGCTGGGTACGAAGGTGGGCGGTTCTTTGGGTAGAGTGATGGGGTACACCAGCGTGCTCTCCAGAGGCTTCATCTCGGCTCCTTTACCCAGAGCGAGCTTCAGCCTCCGCCGCAGGTAGAGGGCGATGATGAGCAGCAGCAGGCAGGCGGCGCCGAGAGTGATCACCAGAACCCAGAACAGGCCCATGCTGGCGTCTGGAGCTCGAGCTTCCATGAAGACTGGAGCGCTGGCCACCACCGCAACCTGGAACGACAGGAAGAAGTGGGGTTAAATTTAGCCAAAAAAAATTAAATTTTTTACATAGCAGCAGCCTGCAATACCATAGTAACTACTTTGAACACCCTAGCAACTACCCGGAACATCACCACAATGGCTAAAACCTGGGATACCACAGCAGGAGCTTGCAATACCATAGTTACTGCATTGAAAACCCTAGCAATTACTTGGAACAACACCCAGGATGCATAGCAGGAGCTTGCAAGACGTTAGTTATCACTTTTAACACCCTAGCAACTACTTGGAACATTACTCCAATGGCTAAAACCTGCAATACCATAGCAGCAGCTTGCAATACCATAGTTACCACATTGAAAACCCTAGCAATTACTTGGAAAACATTACCACCATGGCTATCATCTGGAATACTATAGCAGGAGCTTGCAAGACCAAAGTTACCACTTTGAACACCCTAGAAACCACTTAGAAAAGCACCCTGAATGCATAGCAGCATCTTGCAAGACCATGTTTACTTCTTTCTACACCCTAGCAACCATTGGAAACATTACCTCCAAGGCGATCTACAAGGATACCAAAGCAGGATCTTGCAATACCATAGGTACCACTTTTACCACTATTTACTATGGTTTCATGGAGTGACTCACATAACTCCCATGGCAATCACAGGGATACCACAGCAGCAAATTGCAATACCATGTTTACTACTTTTAACCCCCTAACAACCACTTAAAACGACAGCGTGCAATACTAAAGTAACCACTTTGAACAACCTAGAAACCACATGGAATATTACCCCCATGGTGATCACCTGGGATATCATAGCAGGAGCTTGCAATACCATAGTTACCACTTAAACACCCTAGCAATTAAAAATGTGATTTTAAAAATGTAACCACTCACATATTTTAGAATGCTAATATTTCAATGCAGCATTGCAACAGAAGCTTCAAAAGAATGCATTTGTGGGCGGAGCCTGGTTAGATCAAAGGCCTCTATATAACTTTATTCACGTTATGAATGTTTACCTGGTATCGCTCGGTCTGGAACTTCACCCCCTGCTCCTCGGAGTAACAGACGTAGCGTCCCGCCTGGAGGGCTCCGGCCTGAGGGACCACGAGGGCCCGAAGAGCCCGGTCGAACCGAGGCCCCACGGACTCCTCGTCTCCGGACAGGGCCAGCTCCCGCTCGTTCAGAACCCAGGACGGCTGCGCCAGATTGGACACGAGCTGACACGGAAGAACCAGGTCCGATCCCACGACGACCGTCACGTTCCGCAACCGGGAATGTTCTGGAAAAAGAGGAGAGACAGGTTTTAGTTAAAATGTTTAAAACGTCCTTAATCCACTAAACACAGAGAGTCTGGTACTTTAAACATTTCAACAGGACAGCAGGAATACCATAGCAGCAGCTTGCAACACCATAGATACCACTTGGAACACCCTAGCAACCACTAAGAACATCACCCCCATGACGTCCACATACTGCTGCCGTCTCAAGAGCTTTCCTTAATGACGAAGATACTATGGCTTCATGGAGTGACTCTTAAGTGATGAGGAACACCCTAGCAACCACTTGGAGCATCTCCCCCATGGCGATCACCAGGGATACCATAGCAACATTTTGCAATACCATAGTTACCTATTTGAAGACCCTAGTAACCCTGGGATACCATAGCAACAGCCAACAATATTATAGTTACTGCATTTAACACCCTAACAACCACTTAGAACATCACCCAAAAGGCGATCACCAGGGATAACATTGCAGCAGGTTGCAATACCATAGTTACTTCTGCGAACACCTTAGCAACCCCTTGGAACATCACCCCCATGGCGTCCACATACTGCTGACATCTCAAGAGACAAAGATAAAGACAAAGATACTATGGTTTCATTGAGTGACTTAGAATGACAGTGGGTCATCTTTAGTGATGAGGAATACCCTAGCAACCACTTGGAGCAACACGTCCAAGCCAATTACCTGGGATACCATAGAAGCAGCTTGCAATACCATCGTTATTGCTTTGAACACTTTAGCAACAACTTGAAAAAAATCACTCGTCATAGCAATCACCAGGGATACCATAGCTTCAGCCTACAATACTATAGTTACTGCATTGAACACCCTAGCAACCACTTGGAACATCACCGTCATGGCGTCCACATACTGCTGACATCTCAAGAGCTTACCTTAAAGACAAAGATACTATGGTTTCATGGAGTGACTTAGAATGACAGTGGCTCATACCAGATCAGCCGATTGTAATACCATAGTTACCACTTTGAACACCTTAGCAACCAGTCCAGCTGTTGGACTCTATCAACACTCCTATACCCCTACCACACAATCTGCAGCTACTGTGTATATAGAGAATATTGGAGTTATTATGGGATGGATTATCACAGGAGGAGCATTAGGAACCTCTACAACTCTCTACATGCTGATACATTACACATAAGTTACACAAGCGTTAGACACTACTTCTGTATGTGTAGATCAATAAATATTACCCTAAATATCTGAATTAATTCTATAATCATTTATATTTCCTGGTAACTTTTTTTAATGATAAAAATGTAATTTCTGTGGCAGCAGTGTGTTTGTATACTAATATTCCCAAAACATTAAGAACACAATGCTTTTAGTAGACGACTACTTACTAGTCTATTGTTTTGTTACTACATGCAAAATTTACATACTTACTCAGTATAGCTGTAATGCTGTAATTGCATCGTGTGCAATGTGCAAATTCACTAAGTGTACCGTGATCTTTTTATTACCATTTGTGCAATATTTTCTCACTATTTCATCTAATATTTATTTGATATTTATTCACTGTTAGTCCATTTTTCATCTGACCGCATCTTAGCTGCACTATATGTATATAATTTTCCTTTATTATATATATTTTTAGTATTTTTTTATTTGTTCTGTAATCTTTTGTTTATATATAGATTTATTATTATTTATTTATATATATTTTATATATAGTTTCTCTGTCCTTTCCTCTGTGCTGCTGTAACGTTGCAAATTTCCCCAATTGTGGGATAAATAAAGAAATATCTAATCTTATTTTGTCTTATCTTATTGAGTTTTATAGGTGTAGTGCAGTTCAGTGCCACCACCAGGGGGCAGTAGGAGCTCACCGGGGCTGGGGATGGAGACGGGCTTCTCGAATTTAGCTTTAGCTTTAAACCTCTCCAGCATGAGGTCCTGAGTCAGAGTCGACATTGACCTGCGGGGGGGATACAGATACTGATGAAGAGTCACGAACAAAATATATACACACTATATACACCAATAACCATATTTACAGCAGTTAAATCACAGTCTGAGCTGGTGTAGAAGTGGAGACCAGACGAGAAACAAAGATAAGAGATGATAAGATAAAAAAAAGACAAGACTAAATGAGAGCAGAAGAAAAGAAGACATAAGAAAAGATAAGAGATAAGAAAAGAGAAATAAGAAGAAGAGAAGAAAAAGGAAGATGAAAGAGAAAAGTAATGAAAAATGAGGACAGTAGATTGAGATTAAAAGAAATTAAATTAGGGGAGAATAAAGATAAGTGAAGACAAGAATAGAAGAGTGTCTGCTTTCATCACGTCTCCTTGTTTTTTCTCTGACAGAAAAGACAAGACGAGACAAGAAGAGAAGATAGAAGACAAGATAAGACAAGATGGGAGAAGAAATAAGATAAAGAGATGAGATGAGAAATGATGAGAGGAAAAGACAATCAATGAATCAAGATGAGCCAAAATAAGAGAATAGTAATGATGAGATGAGATAAGACATGATGAGAGAATAGAAAAGAGACAAGGCATGATAAAAGAAAAAAAAAGACAAGATGAGCCAAAATGAGCCAAGATGAGAAAACAGTGAAGATGAGACAAGTAAATGCAAGATGCGAAAAAGACAAGATAAACCAAGATGAGAGAATAGTAAAAAAAAGAGGAAAAGACAGGATGAGAGATGTAACAATTCCGAGACAAGACGGGACATGACTAGAGGAAAAGACAAGATAAACTAAGATGAAAAAATAGTAAAGATGATACAGGACATGACGCAAGGGAAAGACAAAATGAGCCAAGATGAGAGAATAGTAAAAATAGACAATACGAGAAGATGAGACATGTCGAGAGGAAAAGGCAAGATGAGAGATGTAACAATGCCAAGGTGAGACAGGATGAGAGAATTGTAAAGAAGGGACAAGATGAGACGAGACATGACAAAAAGAAAAAGAGCAGATTAGCCAAGGCGAGAGAATAGTAAAAGAGAGGCAAAACAAGAAGATGAGACATGATGAGAGTAAAAGACAAGATAAGAGAATAGTAACAATGCCAATATGAGACAAGATGAGACATGACGAGAGGAAAGAAAAGATGATTAAGAGAAAAGTAAAGATGAGACGAGACGAGACAGGAGAAAAAGAGAAATGACAAAATGAGAGCAGAATGAAGATGAGCAACAGGAAGATGAGAATAAATGAGAGGAATGAATAGAGAGGGGGAGGACATAACAGAAACAGGAGACGAGAATAAAGGAGAAAAGGAGAAATAAAGAGGGATGTATTTGTGCAGTACTGAGGGTTACTGAGGTCAGACGAGAGCGGTGTGAGTGAAAGAACCCAGCAGAGGATTTAGAGGACGAGTGTGTGTGTGCGTGTGTGTGTGTGTACCCGCGGTGGAGGTCGATCCGTACGCAGGCCCGTCCCTCACTGTCCCAGGCGCAGTACGGGTCCCGGGACAGCAGACAGTCCGGCTGAGACTGGTACCGACTGCAGTTCGCCAACGGCAGCTGCAGAACCTCCGACCGAGAACCTATATATAAATACTTCTACAGAGAGAAAGAGAGAGAGAGAGAGATGTTGCTTAGTTACCACATTCACTATATTACTCTGAATAAAAAATAAGATTTCACATAAAATTGACGAGTTTCTTTGATTTTACCAAATTAAAAACCTCTGGAATATAATCAAGAGGAAGATGGATGATCACAAACCATCAAACCACCAAACTGAACTGCTTGAATTTTTACACCAGGAGTAAAGCAGCATAAAGTTATCCAAAAGCAGTGTGTAAGACTGGTGGAGGAGAACATGATGCCAAGATGCATAAAAAAAAACTGTGATTAAAAACCAACCAGGGTTATTCCACCAAATATTGATTATTTCTGAACTCTTAAAACTTTATGAATATGAACTTGTTTTCTTTGCATTATTTGAGGTCTGAAAGCTCTGCATCTTTTTTGTTATTTCAGTCATTTCTCATTTTCTGTAAATAAATGCTCTAAATGAGAATATTTTTATTTGTAATTTGGGAGAAATGTTGTCTGTAGTTTATAGAATAAAACAACAATGTTCATTTTACTCAAACATAAACCTATAAAAAGCAAAATCAGAGAAACTGATTCAGAAACTGAAGTGATCTCTTCATTTTTTACAGAGCTGTATTTAGACTTCTAATATACATATAAAATAAAACTCCTGTTGGCATCATGTCTCACTAATGCAAGATTTGTGGCTTAATGCAATCAAATCCACACAGCAATGCAGTAGAAACATCTGGTAGAAAGTCTTCTCTGGACAGTTACTCCAATAAAATTAGGAAAAACTCTTTGAATACCCTTAATTTCAGAAGAAACAATGCATTCTGAACTACATTAAAGCTGTAATATATATATATATATATATATATGTATATGTATGAATCTCTCTGGTTTAGTGTGATACGGGTCTGTATTTCTGTGTTTAGCTGAAATCAGCAGGAAATCTGAGGGTGGAATATCAGACGGAAATAAAGAATGAATCTGATCTGATCTGATCTGGTAACAGATCTATCCTGAAACAGATACTCACTCACACTGCTGTGTCTTCCTGTAGGATAGCTGAGAATTTAAGGAGCAGTTTAAAGGCATTTTTATGTCTTACTGGACGAAACAATTCCATAATTAATAAGAACATCAGTAGAAACACCAGGAACTATGATTGGACAGGATGTTCACAGCAGTGAACAATGGCCACTATTCTACTAATATTGGGACGAGGCCTGTGGCCGGCATGACAGGAGGTCAGTGATAACACTGTGGTAGTGATGTTGGGACGAGGCCTGTACTGATATGGGACAAGGCCCATATCTGGCATGACAGGTGTGTAGTACTAACACTGTAGTAGTGATATTGGGACAAGGGATGGAGTGCAAACACTGTAGTAGTGATATTGGGACACAGCCTGTAGCTGGCATAACAGGAGTACAGTGCTAACACTGTGGTAGTGATATTGGGACAAGGCTTGTAGTGATATGGGACAAGGCTTGTAGCTGGCATGACAGGGGTGGAGTGCTAACAATGTAGAAGTGATATTGGGACGAGGCCTGTAGAGATATGGGACAAGGGTGCAGTGCCTACACTGTGGTAGTTATATTGGGACAAGGCCAGTAGCTGGAATGACAGAGATGGAGTGCCAACACTGTGGTAGTGATGTTGGGATGAGGCCTTTAGCGATATGGGACAAGGGTGCAGTGCTAACACTGTAGTAGTGATATGGGACAAGGCCCATAGACGGCATGACAGGAGGTCAGTGCTAACACTGTGGTAGTGATATTAGGACGGGGACCACAGTGATATGGGACAAGGCCCGTAGCTGGCATGACTGCTGGAACAAGGATGCAGTGCTAACACTGTGGTAATGATATTGAGATGAGGCCCATAGCGATATGGAAGAAGGGTGCAGTGCTAACACATTGGTAGTGATGTTAAAACGAGGCCTTTAGCGATTTGGGACAAGGCCCTTGGCTGGCATGACAGGGGTGCAGTGCTAACATTGTGGTAGTGATATTGGGATGAGGCCTGTAGCGATATGGGTCAAGGGTGCATTGCTACCATTGTATAAGTGATATGGGACGAGGCCTGTAGTGATATTGGGACAAGGTCCACAGTTGACATGACAGTGGTGCAGTGCCAACACTGTGGTAGTGATATTGAGACGAGGCCTGTAGTAATTTGGGACAAGACCCATTGCCCGCATGACAAAGGTGCAGTGCTAACACTGTGGTAGTGATATTGGGATGAGGCCTGTAATGATATGGGACGAGGCCTGTAGTGATTTGGGACAAGGCTCGTAGCTGGCATGACAGAGGTGCAGTGCTAACACTGTAGTAGTGATATTGGGACGAGGCCTGTAGTGATATGGGACAAAGCTCTTGACCAGCTTGACAAGGGTGCAGTGCTAACACTGTGGTAGTGATGTTAAAACGAGGCCTTTAGCGATATGGGACAAGGCCTGTAGCTGGCATGACAGTAGTGCAGTGCTAACACTGTAGTAGTGATATTGGCCAACAGAAAGCATGCAAAAAGCTAAGGAGCAAAGTTGTGTGTGTGTTAGAGAGAGTGTGTGTGTGTATTAAAGTGTGTTAGTGTGTGTGTATTAGATAGTGTGTGTGTGTGTGTGTGTGTGTTAGATAGTGTGTGTGTGTGTGTGTGTGTGAGTTACCTTGCTGTGTGAGATGGTCAGGCTGTCCACAGGCTGTGGTGAATCGAACAGCTGGATCTCCTCGATCACGTACGCTTCTGACCCCAGGATCACCACCCGCTGCAGCCAGCCGTCCGCTACACACACACACACACACACACACACACACACACACACAGGGGAGATATGAGATTACGGGCGGAACAGAGAATAAAGGAGAGAATGGAGGATAGAAGACGAGTGTGTGGAGTGGAGTGGAGTGGACAGCAGGTGTGTGTTAGGGGAGCAGGGCTGTCAGCTGTAGTACAACCTTACACACACTCACACTCCTGCACTATTACATCACACACACACACACAGCTGCTACTCTCACCATACAACAGCACGTGTGTGTGTGTGTGTGTGTGTGTGTGTGTGTGCATAATAACAATATGCCCTATTTGTGAATAAACACAAACACACTCAATTCGTAATTTGTCCCAAAAAATGAGACATTACAGTGAACAGTAATTCGAAATAATTACTGTAATTATTTCAATTCATTTTAATTTCACATATAATTGCTCTGTTATGAATTGTAATTATGCATAATTGAAAAAAAAATCAATTTAATCAGGTTATTTAAATGGTGTTTATTTTACGTTTGTTTTAAATTATTTTGTATTAAAATGTATTTTTTTCACCTGTATTTTAATTTAAATGATAATTCTATTCAATAAACTTGGCTATTATTAAGGTTTGGTGAATAAAGTTCTCTTTCTTTCTCTCTCTCACACACACACACACACACACACAATAGATGAATTAATCCCCCTGCTGCAGGTACTTCCTCTTCATTCAATGGCCAATCCACTACCCTGTCCAACTGGCAGCATCTCTCTCTCTCTCTCTCTCTTTCTCTCTCTCTCTTTCTTTTTCTCTCTCTCTCTCTCTCTCTCTCTCTCTCAGTGTGTGTGTGTGTGTGTCTATAGGCAGGTCTGTAAGAGGAGCTCTAAAGCACAGCAGTCTAGAAAAGAAGGAGAGAAAGAGAGAGAGGGAAGAAAAAGAAAGAAAAATGAAAGAACAAGTGCGACAAAGACTCAGAGTCAGCCCACAGGGCGAGAGAGAAAGAGAGAGAGAGAGAGAGAGAGAGAGCAGGATGTGGGGAGTGCCAGAGTCAATCAATACCTGTGGAGAGAGAGAGAGAGAACGAGGGAAGAGAGAAGAAAGAGAGAGAGAGAGAGAGAGAGCAGTAGGGCAGAGTGTGTCAGACTCAATGCCAGTAAACAGAAAGAGCGAGAGAAAGAGGGGAGGGAGGGTGAGCGAGAGTGTCACACTCAATGTTAACAGAGAGAGAGCGAGGGAATGAAAGAGGATAGAAAAAAAGAGCGAGAAAGGTAGAGTGCCAGACTGGATCTGAAAGAAGAGAGAGAGTACAAGAACGAGGGAGGAAAGAAAGAGAGAGCAGGACGTGTAGAGTGTCAGAGTCAATACCAGTAAAGGTTTAGGGTCCTATCTTACACCCAGTGCAAGATTTCTGTGCTTTGTGATGCTCATCACTATCTCACACCTCTCTAACAGACTATTTTTACACATTCTACCCACATGGTTTAAACAGCAGCAGAGCTTCTGAATATATCTACACTGATGGGCGTGGTGTTCTGGAAATGAGGTGTGTTCAGGTACATTTCTGGAGTTTTATCTTGTTTATCTTGGTAACAGAAAACACAGGAGCTCCACTGACTGAATACAACCTAGACAGACGCCAACAGTCAGACGTTCATCGCTATCTCGGTAACACAGGCGCCGAGCCGAGCGTACACCCCCACTTATTACACACACATGAACACACAGCAGCACAAACCCAACTTTTACATCAACAATAAACAGAATAGTAAATAAAATAACATTGCTGTTCCCGTAAATGAGCTGCTGGAGCTCCTTCACAGCGTCAACCAGCAGCTCAGTTTCCTCTGCTGAGAAGAGTTTGTTGAACACGTCCAGGTAGCTGCACCGTTACAATAGCAATCCACCAAAGACAGAGCTCACCTGATCTACTCTTAAAGAGAATGATGAGCAAGAGACACTCTGATAAGAGCTAATATAATGCTTTATTTAGTCACCCCCTGTCTATCTGCCTGCCATCAACTCTAGTGCTCTCAGTAAAGACTCCATTTCCCAGGATGCACCTGTGCTCAACCTCCCAGACATGCCGGATCACAAGATGTTTTAGTGTTCCAGCTCACCGTGCTTCTGAGATTGCTCACACCTGTGTTTCCCAGTATAAATAGCCCCTGTTTTGATTTTTAGTAGTGGGAAAAAAATCGATTACAATGGAAAATCTGATATTTTGTGAAAAAATTGAAGATAATTCTTTTTTTTTTTTTTAGGCCTTAATCGCCCAACACTTCTTTTTGCCCTGCTCTGTTTCTTTAGTTCGGATGTTCCTGTGTAGGACCTCATTGCATGCTCACTCTGGTATGTTGTTTGTTTATACTTCTAACCTTTGCTTATTGACCCTGCCTGTCCCTGACTATTCTGATCCTATATAAACCTAATCCTTTATTTAATAAATTGTGTGTTTGGTATCTGCACTCCACCAGATTGCAATAGCAATATTTTCATGGTCCTAAAGCCTCCTTTTAATTAATAAAAGTATATTTTCCTGCATTTTAGTAATTTAACATTGTTTAAGTCTGTATCTTAAAAAATGTGTATATTTTTATTTATATTAATTTTATATTCCAGCCATCCATCCGTCCAAGCAGCAAAACGCTGCAATAAGGCCCACGATGCACAGTGTCTCCCCACACTGCTTACAAATTCATTGATGTCTTTCTGTGGGTTCTCTCTGTAGAACTCATTCATCCTGGTGTCAATTTCCATGCGGCGATATTTGCGCTGAAGCGAATCCGCCGCTGCAGAATCAGACCTGCAATTTTACAGGCAGATTGGATTCTGAACGCAGGGTTTCCATCAGCGTTTATTCTGCTCAATCCAGAAACTAGCGAACGTCAAACGCCAGAATTTACAGCCACCTCTCTCCTTCATCCATACACCCCTCCCACACTCCTCTTTTCTATTCATGTATGCATCCATTCATCCATGCATCCATCCGTTCATCCCTCTAACCATTCATCCAGCCTATATATCCATCTAACACTCAATTCTTCTGTATCTATCCATCAGACCTTCATTTCATCTGTGTATGCATCCATTCATCCATCCTTCAGTCTTCAGTCTTTAGTCTATCTGTACATCCAACCATCTTTCTATCTATCTGTAGATCTATCCTTCTAATCGTAATTTTAATCATCGTATATGTATGTGTCCATCTGTCTGCTTCCAGCCTTCCAACCTCAATTTATCCAACATCCTCCAATCTGTATATCTACTGTATCCATCTGACCATCATTCCATTCGTCCATCCATCTTTCTACCCATTTTTGTATAAATCCAACCACTCAATCCATCATTTCACCAATTCTTTTATCTATGTATCCTTCCACCCATCCCTCCGTTCATCCATGCATCCATTAGCCCATCTATCCAACCTAAACTTCATCTATTAAACCTCAACTGCAACTATTCAACCTCAACTCTACCCATCCAAACTCAACTGTATCCATCCAAACTCAACTCCATTTTCAAACCTTAATTCCATCTATTCAACCTCAACTCTACCCATCCAAACTCAACAGTATCCATCCAACCTCAACTTAATCCATCCAATCTCAACTCCATCTATTCAACCATAACTCAACTCAATTTATCCAACTTTAACTCAATCTATCCAACCTCAACTCCTTCCATCCAACCTCAACTCCATCCATCCAACCTCAACTCAATCTATCCAACCTCAACTCAATCTATCCAACCTCAACTCAATCTATCCAACCTCAACTCCATCTATTCAACCTCAATTCCATTCATCCAATATCAACTCCATCCAGTCGTCCATCATCTATACGTAGATATTTCATATTGTTCAATCCATTCTTGTTCCATCCATCCAACCTCAATTCCATTCATCCAATATCAACTCCATCTATTCAACCTCAATTCCATTCATCCAATATCAACTCCATCCAGTCGTCCATCATCTATACGTAGATATTTCATATTGTTCAATCCATTCTTGTTCCATCCATCCAACCTCAATTCCATTCATCCAATATCAACTCCATCCAGTCGTCCATCGTCTATACGTACATATTTCATATTGTTCCATCCATTCTTGTTCTAATTATTTACCATCCATCCATCCATCCTTCCATTCGTCCTTCCATTCATCCATCCATCCATTATCCAACATCATCTCTTTTTTCATCCAGCCTACCATCCATCCAACCTCAACTCGATTTATTTAACCTCAATTCCATCCATCCAATACCAACCAGCCAGTTGTCCTTCATCTATATGTAGATATTTCATATTGTTTCATCCATTTTTGTTCCAATTATTCACCCATTTATCCGTCCATCCTCAACTCCACCCATTTATTTATGCAACCTCGACTCCATCTACCCAAGCTTTCATCAGTCAGTTCATCCTCTCTCCTCACACAGGTGAGTTCAGTACCTGTTCCTATGAAGAGCATGCTGTAGGCTCTCTGGTCCAGGGCGCTGACCCGGTCCACTGCCAGCCGGGTGAAGTTGATGCCCTTGCTGAGCAGCAGCGGGTGGGACTCCGCCCTCAGCTCCATCAGCGGGTGCTTCTTGGCGAAGTTGAGGGTGGCGTCGGGGAGCTGCAGCGAGCTGTTATAGCCTTTCTCCCGGTCCAGGTTCGTGATGCACTGCAGGAAACACAGAATAAACCACAGAATAAACGGAGATACCAGGTTAAAGCGGACTCTGTGTAATCAGATCTTATCAGACGGTGTAACTCTGCTCTGAAGATTCCTCACATAAACAGCGTGATGGTCTAATCTCCCCCCTACCTTTATGCCTTTCAATTAAGCTCCTCTCAAAACAGGACGCTTCTGCTGCTGTGTGTTTATGTAAAACAGCTTCTTACTGATTGGCTGTCCTGTATTTCGCCTCGTTTAAAACGCAAACAAACTGTAACTCTCAGGCTGAAATCCTCGGGGACGGTAAGATGCAGAATGTGTTTGTTTCTCAGGAACAGCAGAATATTTAATGTGTTGTCCTGAATCGGACGGTAAACATACAGATTTGCTGTTATTTCCAGGAGATTACTTGTATTCGAGCAGCTTATTTTATTTATCGAGACGAAAAACATAAATAAAACAGACTGAACGTGATTAAACTCTATAACCTGCTTCTCATCAGACCCTGTAGGGGGCGCTTAAAAAAAAAAAAATATATATATATATATAGATATAGATATACAGCTGTGTAAAAAAATAAAGAGAGCAGAAATCAATATTTGGTGGAATAACCCTGGTTGGTTTTTAATCACAGTTTTTTTTCATGCATCTTGGAATCATGTTCTCCTCCACCAGTCTTACACACTGCTTTTGGATAACTTTATGCTGCTTTACTCCTGGTGCAAAAATTCAATCAGTTCAGTTTGGTGGTTTGATGGTTTGTGATCATCCATCTTCCTCTTGATTATATTCCAGAGATTTTACATTTGATAAAATCAAAGAAACTCATCATTTTTAAGTGAAATCTTAATATTTTTTCCCAGAGCTGTATATTGAATTTTACCACTAATTTACCAAACCGGTTAGTTTCCAATTTGCAATTTGATATCAGTTAATTTAATTGCAATAACTAGTTTTATTTGCATATGAAAAGAGATTTTCAGAGAACTGATGTTATACAGTGGTTGTAACATTATTAACATTATAAAACAGCCTTTACATTTAAAATTATTCCAAAATAGCTACATTATTATTATTTTTTATTATTATTTCAGCTCTGCTTTTTGTCCAAAATAAGCTAATTTTAAAAGGTTGATCTTTTATGGTTCATATACATTCATATTCTTTAAATATTCTTTAAATGAAGATTGATTACTTTACAAAAATAGTAATTCTGATTGACAATTAAAATCTGACCAATCATTTTGCACCAATTCTAGCTCCACCCACATTTCTCATTTATCTAATTCAGGACAAATGTTCAGTATAAATTACAGTGTTTTTAACATTAGGGGCTGTTTAAAGTATATATATAAATCCTGGTTCTGTTGAAATATGATTGGTCGACCAATCAATCTGCACCAATTCTATCTCCGCCCACAAAAACTGCAACCTAATTAAGCACTATTGGCTGTTTAAAGTGTGAGTATAAAGCCTGGCGCCGTCGGCTGCGTGTGATTGGCTGAAAGTGCTGAGTCACGGTGTCCTCACCGCTCCGGGGCGGGGGCTTGGCACGGTGCCCATGTACCGCCCCCATCTCTGAGACGACTCCCGGTACTCCTTATACACGCCCTCGAATACGGTCTTCACCTCCGCTATCTGATACTGACACACCGCAGACACGTCCACGTCCCCCCTGAGAGAAAGAGACAGAGAGAAAGAGAGAGACATATAGAGAGAAAGAGACACATTAGTGTTAATACATTACGTATAAATAGATTATAATATTTTAAATATTATATAAAGATAGATATATAAATGAATAAAAACTACAATGAATATATAATTAGTAATTACGGTGCGCTGCAGTGGACAAATATCTATTTTATTAAAGGCGAGGAGACGAAACTCAGAGATGTGCGTCCGGACGGGACTAAAATTAGCGGAGGAGCACGGAGTTCAGAGAAAAACAGTAGATAATTCAGCCTGTAATTTTCTCAGAGGATGTCTGAGAAAAACACCTACATGATCGTTCTGGACAGGAATAAAATGACAGAGGATAAAGAAAAAACCCATAAAAGAGAAAAATTACCCCAAACCCCCCTGAGAAAATAATCCTGTCCGGATAGGGCTTAAGATAATTACTGTTTTTCTCTGAACTTCGGTAATTTTACCCCGTCCGGACGCACATCTCTGAGTTTCGTCTCCTCGCGCTTAATAAAATAGATATTTGTCCACTGCCGCGCACCGTAGTTACTGTACACTTTGGGCGCGCCACGGTTTCCATATGAGTGGAAATGGAGGAGCTACTGAACTAATCTCGACCACACACCTAGTTGCACATCTAGCAGATAAGCTTATGGTCTCTCACCAGGAGGAACACTACCCTAACGCCTAAAGTAGCCTAAAGTAGCATCTGAGAGCCTTTATTAAGCATTTATAAGCCCTCTTATTGTGAGATCCAGTGCTTTAGGGAAGGCTGTAGAGTTCAGCACTAATCTGGGGAGCATTATTACTTTGTCGATGAGAGTATTTATGATTATTGTTAACGGTTTCGGCAGTAACGTAACTTTAATGCTTTATTGAGACGCTACAGCACTGCTGAACTGCACTGAGAGAGAAAGAGAGAGAGAGATATACAGTAGATAGATAGAGGACGAGTGTGTGTGTGTGTGTGTGTGTATGAGTGATTAGGCCATTGCAGGCTGCTGAATTACAGTTTGAGAGTGTCGTTGTGATCATAATTACCCATCAGCCTCTGCTACAGTAGGGAGGTGGGCGCGGCTGGGTGTTGGCGCTGCCACACTGTTATAAATACTGAGGACAGAGTGACTTTCACAACTACATCAGCGCGAGAGAGAGAGAGAGAGTAGCAGAGGGAGGGAAGAAGGGAAAGAGTAGAAGAAAAGTGGGCGTGGCCTGTGGCGGTGCCCTCTATAGACATAGTTTAAATAGACGCCGCATCAACTAATGGCGTCTACTGGAGCTGCCGTGTCATAGGAGCTGGCCACCATATTGGATGGGTCTCCCAGGCGCCCCCAGTGCATTATTAATTTAAACTGAGGAAGGTGTTCAGTTTAATACACCTGTAATAATCACAACTCTACCAATTAATACCCAATTTTATTTTTTTACCCGTAAAAATGTACCAATTTATACCTGATTTACACACGTTTTGATTTGTTATAAACAGCAGAGATGTAGTAATGATTCAGGACGCTGTTACACATTACAAATACCTGCTTAAATACTGAAATACTTTATATTACACTCTTTAACAAAGACAGATGACATATGGTATGGCATAAATTAATGTACATATAAATATAAAAGTAATTAAATTTACACACTTATTACACATATACACATATATAGATATATACATAAATACACACATTTGATAGATAGACAGACAGACAGACAGACAGACAGACTGACAGAGAGACAGACCGACCAACAGACCGACCGTCCAACCGACGGACAGACAGACAGAACGACAGACAGACAGACAGACAGATGTCTGAAAGTTCTGCATCTTTTTTGTTATTTCAGTCATTTCTCATTTTCTGTAAATAAATGCTCTAAATGAGAATATTTTTATTTGGAATTTGGGAGAAATGTTGTCTGTAGTTTATAGAATAAAACAACAATGTTCATTTTACTCAAACATAAACTTATAAATAGTAAAATCAGAGAAACTGATTCAGAAACTCTTTTTATTGTTTACAGAGCTATATATTAATTATATAATATTTTACTATATAATTATATTAAACTATTATATTATATCATATATTATATATTAATAAATTATAAATTAATTAATATAATATGTATTAATTTATACCCTTATTAATATGCCATGCCATATGTCATCTGTTTGCGTGAAAGAGTGTAATATAAAGTATTTCAGTATGAAAGCAGGTATTTGTAATGTGTAACAGCGTCCTGAATCATTACTACATCTCTGCTGTTAATAACAAATCAAAACGTGTGAAAATCAGGTATAAATTGGTGGAGTTGTGATTATTATAGGTGTATTAATTAAACACCTTCCTCAGTGTAAGATAATGCATTGGGGGCGCATGGGAGACCCATCCAATATGGCCGCCGCGCTGACACACCAGCTCCAATAGACTGCGTCAGTCGATGCGGCGTCTATATAAATGATGTCTGATGTATGATGGTGCCCTCTCTCACCATTGGGCGTGAAAGACCCCGTAGAAGACGGTGTTCTTCCAGTCGGGGGACGGCAGGGTGAACACCGCCCGCAGGTTGTTGAAGGTGATGTGACGCTCCGGGATGGAACAGACCAATCGGGCTTTCTGAAACGTCGTCCACTTCTTCTGGAGCGTCCGAGTCCCGCCCAGATCCCCCTACACCGACATAATGGTACAATCAGAATCCGACAGTATATAACTATAAACCATGTATATATACACACCATAAACACCTACAGCCTTAAAACACCTGAACATTTGAATAACATACAGATAATAATGATATTTAAAACATATAAGATATTCGTACACACAGACCGTATATAGGACATAATTTTGTTATTTTTAGGGTATTCTTACATATAGAATACACATAGGACCTATTATTAGTAAAATTTTAGTTATAGAATACATATAAAACATGTTGTTGGTACCTATAGGGTCCTTTTAACATATGGAGTACATACAGGACACTTTGTTGCTATGTATAGAGTTTTCTCACATAAAGAATACATATGGGATACACTGTTAATACCTATATGGTATTTTTACACATAGAATACATATGGTACATAATATTACTATATATAGGGTATTCCTAGTTATAGAATACATATGGGAGATACCTTCACCACTTTCTTACATGTAGAATACATACTGGATAATTGTATAATTACATATAGAATTCATATGGCATATGCCATTAATACCTATAGGGTATTCTTACATATGGAATACACATAGGACCTATTATTAGTACAATTTTAGTTATAGAATACATATAGCACGTTTTTATTACCTATAGAGTACGTTTGACATGTGGAGTATATGCAAGATACTTTGTTATGTATATAGGGTTGCTATGTATAGGGTTTTCTGACATAAAGCATACATATGGGATTCTCTGTAGAACACTATAGAACACTTATGGATCACACTGTTAGTGTCTATATGGTATTCATACTTATAGAATACATATGGGACATACATTTACCACTTTCTTACATGTAGAATACATATGGGATAAGTGTATAATCACATATAGAATTTATATGGGATGTGCTGTTAATACTCATAGGGAATTCTTACATATAGAATACATAGGGTACATATAGGTACATGTTAGTAGCTATAGGGTATGCATAGTTATATTATACATATAGGACACACTAAAACCAGTTTTGTAACTGTAGAATACATATGGGACACATGTATAGTTACATACAGAATGCATATGGGATATGCTGTTAATACCTATAGGGTTTTCTTACATATAGAATATACATAGGACATTAGTACATATAAGGTATTCCTACATAAAGAATATATATGGGACTATAGGGTACTCTTAGTTATAGAATACATATTGGACTATTGTTAGTACATATAGGGTATTCTTATTTATTTAACACATATGGGAGACTGTTAGTATCTATAGGATTTTCTTACATATATAATACATATATGACACACTGTCTGTACTTATAGGGTATTCTTAGTTCTAGATTACATATAGGACATATTTTTAAAATGTACAGAGCATTATTACATATAGGATGTGTATAGGACACACTGATAATACTTATAGAGTATTTTTACTTATAGAATACATAAAGAACACACTGTAAATACGTATAGGGTATTCTTACTTAAAGACTATATATAGGACATTGTTATCTTTTTTTACATATTGAATACATACGGTCCACACTCCCCATATTGGTACCTATAGGGTATTTTTAATTGAAGTAAAAATATGAGACACACTGTCATAACTTTCTTACATATAGAATATATATGGGACACGCTGTTAACACGTATATATGTTTACCTTGCAGACTCGAGCCACTCGAGCTACAGTGAGATCTCCATCACAGTCCAGCTCCACCGCTCTCTCACTGAAGAAGAAATAAATCTTATCATCATCTCCATCCCGACTGTTCCGGCTCTCCCTCACCAGCGCAGAACCCACAAAATTCGGTTCTGAAACAGAACAGAAAAATATATAAACAGAATTACAGAAAGAACAACTCAAAACTACTGCACTCAGTAAATACAAGGACATCATGTCTCACTGAGTCCTGAGAGTGTGTGTGTGTGTGTGTGTGTGTGTGTCTCGGACATGAGGTTGAACAACTGTTCAATTTGTTCTCTTACATCAGGTACTTGGAACAGAGCCAGATATTTATTTATATATATATATATATAGAAATAGAAATAGAAAAGAATCAGTGAAATAGAAGTGAATCAGTGAATCAGGAATCATTACTAAATCACAGTGAATCAGTGAATCAGAGTTCATGACTGAAGCACAGAGGGCTCATTACTATAATACAGAAAGTGAATCAGTGAATCAGGGCTTCATTGATTAAACACAGAGGCAGTGATTCAGTGAATCGTGGTTCATTGCAAGAAAACAAACAGCGAATATATTACTGGCTCAGTTTGTAACTAAAATTCAGCGAGTGAATCAGTGAATCAGTATCTATTACTTGAATATAGGCAAAGAATCAGGCTTTATAATTGAATTAAAAACAGTGAATCAGTAAATTATGATTTAGTACTAAATATGGACAGCTAATCATTGACCGAATGAGTTGGTTCACAGATAGTGAATCAGAGTTCATTACTAAATCACAGTGAATCAAAGTTCATGACTGAAACACAGAGGGCTCATTACTATGATACAGAAAGTGAATCAGTGAATCAGTGAATCAGGGCTTCATTGCTTAAACACAGAGGCAGTGATTCAGTGAATCATGGTTCATTACAGGAAAACAAACAGTGAATAGGTTACTGGCTCAGTTTGTAACTAGAATTCAGCTAATGAATCAGTGAATCAGTTTCAATTACTTGGATATAGGTAGAGAATCAGGCCTCATAACTGCATCACAGAGAGTGAATTGGTGAATCATGGTTCATTACTAAAAAAAAAATGGACAGCTAATCAGTGACTGAGTTGATTCTGAAACACAGACAGTGAATCAGTGAATCAATATCGGCAGTGAATCAGGCACCATAACTGATTCAAAAACAGTAAATCGGTGATTTAGGGTTTATGACTAAAACATAGACAGTGAATTTGGGTTTATTAGAGAAACACAGCCAATTAATGATGCTTCATTAATGAAAACCAGAGAGTGAATCAGCGAATCATTACAGAGTTAACTGCAGAAAGACAATGAATCAGTGAATGAGGCATTACTGGTAAACAGAGGCAGAGTAACAGTGAATCATTTAGAGTTCATTACTGTTACATGGATAGTGAATTAGTGTTCATTAGAGAAATTCAGCCAATTAATTAGGATTAATTATTGAAAACCGTATTGAGTGATACAGCGAATCAGAGCCCTGAAACTGCAGAAACAGAAAATGTGAATCGGTGAAATAGATATTATTGGTAAAACACAGGCAGTCAATCAGTGAATCATTCGGAGTCCATTACTGAAACATTACTGAAAATGAAATTAGAATTAATCATCGATGATTCATTACTAAAATTCAGAGAGTGATACAGCGAATCAGAGTTAAGTGAAGAAACAGAAAAAGAATCAGTGAATCAGATTTCATTGCTGAAACACAGACAGCGAATCAGTGAATCAGTGAATCATTCTGAGTCTGAGTTCATTACTAAAACATTACTGACAGTGAATTAGGATTCATTAGAGAAATTCAGCCAATTAATTATTATGGTTTATTACTAAAAACCACACTGTGAATCAGTGAATCAGTGAATCAGGTGTGTTGACTCATGTCTATGCTACCTCCCGACTCTTTACAGCGAGAATATTTATCACAGTTTTATACTGAACAAGACCAGTCTGGCCAAACTGGGTCAGGTCTTAAACTAGCTGTGTGTGTGTGTGTGTGTGTGTGTGTGTGTGTGTGTGTGTGTGTGTGTGTGTGTGTGTGTGTGATGTGTGTGTGTGTGATGTGTGTGTGTGTGTGTGTGTGTGTGTGTGTGTGTGTGTGTGTACCGTTGAGCCAGGCCTGTAGATATTCACTGCGCAGGCTGTAGTGCTGCTGGCCGAGATTGCGGAGGATGACCGGCTCGGTGCCCAGGAAGTTATTCAGGGTGGCGGAGTACAGCTCCTTATCTACAGCACGGAGGAGAGGTTAGAACACACACACACTCTAATATAAAAGATACATCATACAGAACTCACTCAGGCATGTGTGTGTGTTATGAGATAACATAAATAAATAACACACACACACTGATAGAACTACGTGGGATCCAGACACACACACACACTCACACACACACTCACACACGAATAACTCACCCACTATAAGGCCAGTGTGTCCCTTCGCAGGGTCGTATGGGCATTTCCCCTTCCCGTCCTCCAGGGCGGCGCTGTTCAGTGTGAAATGATCTGAATTCTGGAACAAAATGAAGAAAAAAAAGCAATTTTATGTTTAATTGAGTTTAAGTATGACACACTATATACATTACATTACATTACATTACATTTGGCAGACGCTTTTGTCCAAAGCGACTTACAATATTGAAGTGCAAATAATAGAAGAGGTTAAGTACAAAAATAATAGAAGTTAAAAATAAAGCATCTATAGATAGGGCCTTAAGGAGGTCAGAGGGAAATAATGGGATAGAGGAGTAGAGAAGAGGAAGAAGGAGATGAGGTTAGAAGTAGTTAGTTTGTTAGAGGTGTTAGGAGAGTAAGCGCTCTTTGAAGAGCTCTGTCTTCAGTTCTATATAGTACTAGTATATAGTACTATAGTGTTAGATAGGGTTATATACTATATAGTATATAGAACACAATAGTTTCCATACTCTCACTATAGTACCTATATTTCACTAGAGTGCGGTTTTTGCATGGTTAGACTCATATCAGCACTATCATACTTTCAATATTGTACATATAGTGTTTTTTTTTATTTAGTTAGATTGTTATACAGCACACATACTTTCACTATAGTGTCCAGATTTGCCTATAGTACACAGATTTTCACAATAGTACCCAGACATTCACTATAGTACCCAGACATTCACTATAGTACCCAGACATTCACTATAGTACCCAGACATTCACTATAGTACCCAGACATTCACTATAGTACCCATGCTTTCACTATAGTACCTAAACTTTCACTATAGTACCCAGACATTCACTATAGTACCTAAACTTTCACTATAGTACCCAGACTTTCACTATAGTACCTAAACTTTCACTATAGTACCCAGACTTTCACTATAGCACCCAGACTTTCACTATAGTACCCAGACATTCACTATAGCACCCAGACTTTCACTATAGTACCCATGCTTTCACAATAGTACTCATACTTTCACTATAGCACCCAGACTTTCTCTATAGTACCTAAACGTTCACTATAGTACCCAGACATTCACTATAGCACCCAGACTTTCTCTATAGTACCCAGACTTTCACTATAGTACCTAAACTTTCACTATAGTACCCAGACATTCACTATAGTACCCAGACTTTCACTATAGTGCCTAAACTTTCACTATAGTACCCAGACTTTCACTATAGTGCCTAAACTTTCTCTATAGTATCCAGACATTCACTATAGTATCCAGACATTCACTATAGTATCCAGACATTCACTATAGTATCCAGACATTCACTATAGTATCCAGACATTCACTATAGTATCCAGACATTCACTATAGTATCCATGCTTTCACTATAGTACCTAAACTTTCTCTATAGTATCCAGACATTCACTATAGTACCCATGCTTTCACTATAGTACCTAACCGTTCACTATAGTACCCAGACATTCACTATAGTACAGCTTCTGCTTTTTAAATTGAATTAGATTGTGATGCAACACACCACAGTTCACTATACTGCAGTTTTCTCTTTAGTTAAATTAGTTAGATTGTGTGATAGTACTCATTTATTAACTACAGTACAGTTTCTGATCTTTTAATAGAGTTAGAATGTGATACAGTGGCTGTAACTGTATCTGATCTCCAGATATATTCCAATGTTCACTGTAACTCAGTAGACAGGCTGTCTATCTCTCTGCTGCCCTCTCCCTCCCTCTCTCTCTCTCTCTCTGGGTTAATTTACATATAGAGTATAGGCGCTCTCATCCCCACTGTTTACTTTAATGTGTTTTTGATTGACAGACAAACACCAGCCCACCAACGTGCCCTTATTACACACACACACACACACACACACATATATATATATATATATATATATATATATATATATATATATATATATATATATATGTGTGTGTGTATATACATATATACACTCAAAAAATAATAGCCACTGGCCACCAGCCTTGACTGCCTACCACAGCTGACTCCGCCCACACACACACACACACACACACACTCAATCCTGCACCGCCTAATATGATCATATTGCTGTCGTCCACAAATATTGATCAGTCCATCCATCATCCACACTCAACCAGAGAGAGAGAGAGAGAGAGAGAGAGAGAGAGAGAGAGAGAGAGAGAGAGAGAGAGAGAGAGAGAGAGAGAGAGAGAGAAAAGAAGTTGCTCTGGCATCACACGTGGCTGCTGTGCAGATATTAGATGGCTGCTATGCTATTGCTAAGTAATTACTGTGGTTTCTTGGTTGCTAAGCAGTTGCCACAACATTGCTTTGACATTGATGGTGGCTGCTATGCACTGGTTAGGTGGCTACTGTGGTATCAATAAGAATTCATGCGGTATCCCAGGTGGTTGCGAAGAAATTGCTTTTGCCTCGCTGGTGGCTGCTATGATTTTGATAGGTGGCTGCTATGGTATTGCTAAGTAATTACTGTGGTATCTTGTTTACTAGCAGTTGCCGCAATGTTGCTTTGTCATCGCCAGTGGCTGCTATGCACTTACTAGGTGGCTGCTTTGGTATTGCTAAATATTTACTGTGGAATATCAGGTGGTTGCTGAGGAATTGATCTGTTTTTTTTTTTTTTGCTTCCTCTTAACATCGTAATAGTTTATGTGGACATAAGTATTTGGACGGCTGCTCAAGTTCTTGCAAGTGGTTGCCATGACGTTGCTTTAGTATTGCTGTTGGTTGCTATGCACTTGCTAGGTGGCTGCTATGGTATCACTGTGGTATCTCAGGTGGTATCTCAGTTTACTCGACTTTGCGTTGGCATCGCCGGTGGCTGCTATGGTGTTGCATGTAATTACTGT
This sequence comes from Astyanax mexicanus, assembly GCF_023375975.1. NCBI lineage: Eukaryota > Metazoa > Chordata > Actinopteri > Characiformes > Acestrorhamphidae > Astyanax > Astyanax mexicanus. The sequence goes on from NC_064429.1 coordinate 37,591,651, forward strand.
TGTATCTTAAGTGGCTGCTTTGCACTAGCTAGATGGCTGCTATGGTATTGCTAAATATTTACTGTGGAATATCAGGTGGTTGCTGAGGAATTGATCCGTTTGTTTTTTTTTGCTTCCTCTTAACGTCGTAATAGTTTATGTGGACAAAAGTATTTGGACGGCTGCTCATTCATTACTTTTTTTAAATAAAACACCTGAATTAAATGATTAAGAGGTGTCCCAATACTTTTGTCTTTACAGGCGATACTGTATTGGTTAATTACCAGACAGGCGCATGATAAAGCGATTATTTAGTTTTGTAAACACTGTAAATTATTACAGTCAGGCCAATCAAGCCTCTTTGTGCAGGTTTGAAAGCGAGAGATTATAATTATTATGATATTACAGATAATTATGATGAGTGTAATTATGGTTATTACTGTTGTTGTTGTGATTAATGTTGTTATGATGCACTGGCACGGTTGTAGGAGATATGGCCGTGCCAATAAAGCTATATTTAACCGAACTGAGGGCGAGTGAAACACATAGGGACAGCGGAGGACTGATTTCACTATTTATAGGTTTATGTTTGAGTAAAATGAACATTGTTGTTTTATTCTATAAACTACAGACAACATTTCTCCCAAATTACAAATAAAAATATTCTCATTTAGAGCATTTATTTACAGAAAATGAGAAATGACTGAAATAACAAAAAAGATTCAGAGCTTTCAGACCTCAAATAATGCAAAGAAAACAAGTTCATATTCATAAAGTTTTAAGAGTTCAGAAATAATCAATATTTGGTGGAATAATCCTGGTTTTTAATCACAGTTTTTTTTTCATGCACCTTGGCATCATGTTCTCCTCCACCAGTCTTACACACTGCTTTTGAATAACCTTATGCTGCTTTACTCCTGATGCAAAAATTCAAGCAGTTCAGCTCTTGATTATATTCCAGAGGTTTTTAATTTGATAAAATCAAAGAAACTCATTGTTTGAAGTACCCAAGATACTGTTCTAAGCTACGCTGACTCGTAAGAAAGAATGGAAAATAGTCACGTCACCTGCAGCCTCTCCCGAGAGGGGGTGCTTTTCCTGGCGGGGGTGCAGAATTCAGCATCATAGTAGTGCTGAAATCTGTAGCCCCCCCATGAAAAGCACCCCCTCTTGGCAGCTTTAGCTTTATTTAGAAATGCGCTGCGACAGGAGGTGCTTTTCCTGGCGGGGGTGCTGAATTTGGCACTACACCAGAAAAGGACCAAGAGAATCTGGCTAAACTACTATACTATACTATACTATATCTATACTACTTTAAAATTCCTTGATTTGAGCTTATTTTAATGATTTGTTTGTTTTTATTAGTGTTCTATTTAGTGATCTATAGGTAAGCCTTCAACCACGCACAGTGCAGCTCAATTTATGGCGTGTCAGTGTGTCTTTGCTATCGCAACGACGGGAAAAGTACACGTTGGCAAAAGGCAACCAGTCAGAGTTTCACTTGCTCATCATTTTCTGTAAGAGCCAGGTGAGCACTGGCTTTGGCAGATTGCTATACTAACGGCGCAGCGCTTCTGCAGGGTAACAGTGAACAAGGGAAAACCACATTAAACTGAAAAAAGGATAAAAGCGCAGAGAATAGATACAGATCAGAGATCAGAACACACACTTACAATATATGTGCACTTGGGCTGGAAGGCGTACGTCCCGCATGTGTACAAATGCGTACGGTTATAACTCTGCAGGAAACGGATGTAGTTGAAGCACTCCGTCTGGAAAAGAGAGAGAGAGATAGAGAGAGAGAGAGAGAGAGAGAGAGAGAGGGAGAGAGAGACATATATTATATTAATAACTGTCCCTCTCGTCTGGTTATGATTAATAACAGTGTTAGTATATTTGTTATTTGCGTTATTTGCTTCAGCGGTGATGCAGTTTACATCATTCACAACAATACATCATTCTGAGAGAGAGAGGGAGAGAAAGAGAGAGGGGGGAGAGAGAGAGAGGAGAGAGAGAGAGAGGAGAGATGGATAGACAGGCTGAAGGGAAGTAACAGAGGGGAGGAGACAGAGCGACAGAGTAAGTGAGAGTGATGGGAAGAGAGAGAAGGAGAGAAAGTGACAGGGTGGTGAGAGAGATAGAGAGAGCGCGAGAGTGGGCGAGAGAGGATTTAAGTGTATTAGAGAGAGAGAGAGAGAGAGAGAGAGAGAGAGAGAGAGAGAGAGAGAGAGAGAGAGAAAGAGAGTCTCGTTACCTGGTTGTTTTTTCCTTTCGATGCACATTCTCTCTTTTTCTCCACCGGCGCCGGCCACTCGATCTACAGAGAGAGAGAGAGAGAGAGTCAACAAAACAACAGATTAAAGGATAGATAGATAGATAGATATTCAAACCAAGAGACACACAGATGCACAGAAAGACAGACAGACACGCAGAGAAATAGACAAGGTTCATAGATGCATGGACAGACATATAGACAGGTTGGTAGACAGACAGACAGGCAGAAAAACAGATAGATATACGCAAGATTAATATATAGATAGATGGATCGATAGAAAGAGATTTATTGACAGAAAGATAAGCAGACAGACAGAAATACAAACAGAAAGATTTACAGACAAATAGACAAGTTTCATAGATGGAAGGACAGACACACAGACAAACACAAAGATATGCAAACCAAGAGACATATAGACAGAAAGACAGAAACAAGTAAGCAGACAGACAGACAGAGATAGAGATAGAAATACAGACATACAGATTTGCAGACAAATAGACAAGTTTTATAGATGGATAGACAGACATATAAACAGGTTGGTAGACAGATAGATATATGGACAGACAGACATTCAGGTACACAGACAGATAGATAGAGCAGGTAGGTAGACAGACAGACATGCAGACAAACAGATCAATATATGCAAGATTAATATATAGATATATGGACAGACACAAAGACAGACAGGCTTATTGACAGCCAGACAAACAGATACTGAGTATATTTTATCTTTTATTTTAGTACTTCAGCATTAAAGTACCAGTTCACTACAGCACACACAACAGAGAGAAAGAGAGAGAGAGACGGGGAGAGAGAGAGAGGGAGAGCTGTAGTAACAGTAGCCGGTAGCACTCTGTCCATTAGAAAGTGCCGTCGCTCGCTGACCTTTAAAACTGCAATTTACTACAAACAGCCGGTAAAAGCAGCGGCGGTTCTGATCTGAGATCAGTCTGATTAACAGAACCGCTAAACGCTGTGATTCTGAATCAGAGACCGGGAGCGCCGGAGTTTAACACCCGGCACTGTTTTAATACCACATAAACCACCTCTACCACTTACACACACCTATAACAACATTTACACCATCTACACCTCCTATACCACATAAACCACCTGTACCACTTATACACACCTATAACATTTACACCATCTACACCTCCTATACCACATAAACCACCTGTACCACTTACACACACCTATAACATTTACACCATCTACACCTCCTATACCACATAAACCACCTCTACCACTTATACACACCTATAACATTTACACCATCTACACCTCCTATACCACATAAACCACCTCTACCACTTATAACACCTATAACAACATTTACACCATCTACACCTCCTATACCACATAAACCACCTCTACCACTTATAACACCTATAACAACATTTACACCATCTACACCTCCTATACCACATAAACCACCTGTACCACTTACACACACCTATAACATTTACACCATCTACACCTCATATACCACATAAACCACCTGTACCACTTACACACACCTATAACATTTACACCATCTACACCTCCTATACCATATAAACCACCTCTACCACTTATACACACCTATAACATTTACACCATCTACACCTCCTATACCATATATACCACCTGTACCACTTATACCACCTATAACATTTACACCATCTACACCTCCTATACCATATAAACCACCTGTACCACTTACACACACCTATAACATTTACACCATCTACACCTCCTATACCATATATACCACCTGTACCACTTATACCACCTATAACATTTACACCATCTACACCTCCTATACCATATATACCACCTGTACCACTTATACCACCTATAACATTTACACCATCTACACCTCCTATACCATATATACCACCTGTACCACTTATACCACCTATAACATTTATACCATCTACACCTCCTATACCATATATACCACCTGTACCACTTATACACACCTATAACATTTACACCATCTACACCTCCTATACCATATATACCACCTGTACCACTTATACACACCTATAACATTTACACCATCTACACCTCCTATACAACCTATACCACATAAATCACCTGCTGAATATATAGACTACACTGTATATATCAAATACACTGTCTATACCTACTATACCACCTGCTATACCTACTGTACACTCTCTCTCAGACTCCAGCTGCTGATGGAGAAACAGCATCATGACCTACTGTACTCTCTCTCTCTCTCAGACTCCGGCTGCTGGAGTGTGTGTGTGTGTGTGTGTGTGTGTGTACCTGGGGTCTGAGTTGTCTGCTGATGTCGTTGGGGTCCAGGGCGAACAGGGTTTCTCTGGCTCCGACGTAAAGAACCCTTTCATGTTCCGACAGAGTTAACATAGTGTAGTTCCATACGCCCACCGCCCGGAACCTCGCCATGCTGTCTATCACCTCTACAGACAGACAGACAGAGAGAGAGAGAGACAGAGAGAGAGAGAACATTAGACACAAACTAGATAAGTACACACTTATTTGTGGTTGTTTTATTAGGAACAGCCTGTATAGAGGGTTTGTGAGAGCAGGTAAAGGTGGAACGTGCTGTGCTCGGAGGCGTGACAGCGGAGGAGAAGATCAGGCAGATCTTTGGGATGATCTGAAGCTCTCGGCAGGAAATGATGCGGCAGAGTGATTTATATCCAGTCATGCGACTCCAGGAAAGAAAAGAAAGCGCAGAATGAGAGAAACCGGTGGGAAAATAGAGAGAGAAAAAACACACGCCTCGGGGGAGAATTCAGAGAGAGAGAGTATAGCGGGATTTACACAGAGGCTGCAGTTATTACCCAGAATACACCAGAGAGAGAGAGAGAGAGAATGAGGTAAAGGAGAGGAGGTAGAGACAGAACAAGAAAGAGGAAGAGAGAGGTAGAGGAGAGGGAGATATTAAGGTAGAGAGAGGAAGAATGAGGTAAAAAAGAGGGGTAGAATAAGTCAAAGACGTAGAAAGATAGAGAGGAAGAGAGAAGAATATTGAGGTATAGGGGTAGAATGAGGTAGAGGAGAGTCAGAAGGACGTAGAGACAGAGAGAAATGGAGAGGTAGAGCAGAGACAGAAAGAGAGATAAAACATTTTTTTAAAAGGCAACAAGAAAGCTAGAAAAAGAGCGAGGTAGAAAGGTAGAGATAAAAAGAGAGGTGGAGAGAAAAAAACTGACAGAGGTAGAAAGAGAAAGATTAAAATGAGAATTTTTCAAGAGACAAAAAGAAAACTGAGGTACAGAAGTAAAGAGAGGTAGAGACATAATAAAAACAAAGAGGTAGAGAGTGGTAGAGAGAAAGTTAAAGATAGGTAAAGTTAGAAAGAAAGAAAGAGGTACAGTGAGGTAGCAGAAGGGAGAAAGTAGAGGTAGAGAGGTATAAAGAAAGGCAGAAACAGGTAGAAAATGGTAGAAAAGTGAGGCAGAAGAAGAGTGAAATGGTAAAGTGATAGAAAAAAGAGAGTTAGAGGGCTAGAGAGAAAAGGAGAGGGGTAAAAAGATAAAAGGTAGAGAATAAAATAGATGAAAGAAGAGAGAATGGTGGAGAGGTAAAGAGAAAGAGAAGAAACAGAAGATGAGGGATGGAGACAGAAGAGAGGGCTGGAGACAAAAGAGGTAAAATAAAGAAAGACAAAAGAGGTAGAGAGAGCTAGAGATGTATAAAAGAGGAAAATCAGAGAAAGAGAGAGAAAGAAAGAGAGAAAATTTGTAGGAGAGAGGTAGAGACAGAGGAGAGAGAAAACTAGAAAGAAAGGAGGAAAAGAGTGTGGTAGATGTGGTGAGAGGAAGAGAAAGAGAGAGATATAAAGAGAAAGAGAGAGAGAGAAGAGAGAGAGAGAGAGAGAGAGAGAGAGAAGAGAGAGAGGGTAAAAGAAAGGAGAGAAACGAGAGAATAGAGAAGACGCTCCCCTCGGGGAATGAAAGCGAACATCTGCTGTGTTGGACAAACAGACACTACGGAATACCTGCACACCAACCGACACACACACACACTCACACACACACATTTACACACACTCACAGCCGGTGAGTGTGTAACTGTGTAAGCATTATACACTGATAACAGCAGCAGCAGGCAGAGTGCAGTAAACACACCCAGCCACCGGGGGGCAGCAGAGAATATCAGCCACATTAAACAGGCCAATCAGAGCAGCGAGTCACAGCCGCTCCAGAACATCAAAGCTTACAGTACTGACAGATACTTTCATGTGAACACAATGTAAAAATATTCACATCTCAATAACTATAAACTAATACTGATTCAGCTGTGATTCATAACAACACACCACTCTACTCTTTATTATTAACTATCCACTATGAATTACACAAATTACAATGTATCTGCTATCAATTACTCAATATCTACTATTACAGACCTTAGTATCTACTATGAATTATTTATTTAGTATCTACTATGAATCATTCAGGATCCACCAATAATTACGGTGTTAGATAGTGACTATTTACCATGAATTATTTGGCACCCACTATGAATCATTCAGTGACTACTAAGAAGGATTCAGTATGAATTATTCAATGGCAACTATGAATGAATTAGTGTCCACTATGAATTATTCAATGACTACTATGAATGAATTAGTGTCCACTATGAATTATTCAATGACTACTATGTCATTCAGAATCCACAAATAATTATGTTATAATTACTGTATAATTCAGTACAGTCTATAAATGATTAGTATCCACTATGAATTAGTCACTATGTATTTTAAGTCATTCAGTATCCACTATGAATTATTTAACGACTACTCTGAACGATTCAGTATCCACTATGAATTGTTCAACGACTGCTATGAATGATTCATTATGCACTATGAAATATCAACGACTACACTGAACGATTCAGTATGCACTATGAATTGTTCAATGACTGCTATGAACGATTCAGTATCCACTATGAATTATTCAACGTCTACTCTGAACGATTCAGTATCCACTTTGAATTGTTCAACGACTGCTATGAACGATTCAGTATCCACTATGAATTGTTCAGTGACTGCTATGAACGATTCAGTATCCACTATGAATTGTTCAACGACTGCTATGAACAAATTAGTATCCACTTTGAATTATTCAACGACTGCTATGAACGGTTCAGTATCCACTATGAATTGTTCAATGACTGCTATGAACGGTTCAGTATCCACTATGAATTGTTCAACGACTGCTATGAACAAATTAGTATCCACTTTGAATTATTCAACGACTGCTATGAACGGTTCAGTATCCACTATGAATTATTCAATGACTGCTATGAACGGTTCAGTATCCACTATGAATTATTCAATGAGTACTATGAAAGATTTAGCATTCACTGCACATTATTCTGTATCCTTTGTGGATTACTCAGTATCCACAATGAATAATGATGTTATAATTACTATATAATTCAGTACAGTCTATAAATGATTAGTATCTACTATGAATTTAATTAATATCTAGCGTGAATTATTATTTAGCACCCACTATGAGTTATTTAATGGCTTCAGTCTCCATCATGAAATACCCAACGGCTATTATGAATGATTCAGTATGGCCTATAAATGATCTACTATTCATTATAGAGTATCCACTATGGATTGTGTAGTTAGTCCTTCGACTTTTTCAGTATCCACCATGAATTATTCACTATACAATGTGAATATTTCAAAGCTATTTCAGATCAAGATAATCAGTGTTCTTTGATTCCCTCACTTCTTGTACTTTTCGAAACATTTATCAAATTTTTTATTCTCAGCGTTATTCACCGGTTTATTACGGGAGAATCGGGGGGTCGTGGGGTCGGATCTCACCGGAGACGCCCGGAGCGGTGCTGATGAGAGACAGACAGACAGAGAGACAGACAGAGAGACAGATAGACAGAGAGAAAGGTGAGGTAGTTAGAGCGAAGAGCTCGTCGCCGAGGACGCTAAACTCACTAATAGACGAACGAAAGGAGAAAAAGCCATCCGTCTTCTTCTGAAAGCGGAGGAAGAAAAGGAGGAGGGGAACGAGGGATGGTTAAAAATAGGCTGAGCGGAGGAAAGGAAAACAGATGTGGGGCAGCTGAGGGAGTACGGAGAGGTGAGGCCGGCCAGGAACACTACCTCAACAGAGGAAGAGCAAGAGGAGGAGGAGGAAGAAGACTGGGGGAGGGGGAAGGAGCAGCTCCAGCATTTCCTGTTCCTGTTCCTTAGTAAAGCAGGAGTTCAGAGAACAGTTCGAACAAATCTGCTGATGAGGGCCAGTTTCATCATCATAACATTTTTGATGCGGTAACTGAACTTGAGGATACATTCAAAGTTCTTGAAATTCTTCTTTTTCTTTATTTAGTTGAGTAGTTGTTTCTTCTCATAACCTGGATTCGAACATTACTCAAATATTCACTATTCACTGTATACCTGTAACTCTACCTCTTCACTACTTTACTTTAACTGATGCTCTCAAACTTTACATTAAGAGACAAGAAATTCAAGTAATTAACTCTTGATGAGTTCAGCACAGCTGTTAACTGAAAGCCTGAATTCCAGGAGACTCTACCTCATAAAACTGACTGAGAAAATCCAGCAGAGATGTTCAAAACTCATCATCTAAACAAGAGGAGATACTTTACTTTGAAGAATGTAAAATATAAAATACTGTATAAAACATTTTCTGGGTTGTTTTGCAAAAGTATTCATACCCGTCACCTTACAACCACAAACTGTGATAAACCAACACAAAGTGGCATGTGATTGCGAAGTGAAAAAAAACAAACAAAAAAAAAACGATACATTGTTTTTGAAAGAAAAAAAAAAAGTTTTATAAAATAAAAATATAAAAATAAGTGAAAAGTGTGATGTGCAAAAGTATTCAGCACCCTTTACTCTGAACCCCGAAAATAAATAAAATCCAGTGCAGTCAATCTCAATCAAATTTAAACATATAAGTTTATGGTTGTTAAGTGAAAAAAAAAAAAAAAAAAAAAAAAAATATATATATATATATATATATATATATATGAGTATACAGTGGCTTTTAAAAGTATTCATACCCCTTGAACTTTTTTTTTTTTTTTTTTTTTTACATTTTTTCACCATATACTTATACAGTGGCTTGCAAATGTATTCATACCCCATATATATATATATATATATATATATATATATATATATATATATATATATATATATATATATATATATATATATATATATATATATATATATATATATATAAATTAAGCACACATTTAGGAACTGTGTTCTCTGGAATGAAGGAACTCAAATCCTTACAGAAATGTGGCAAAACAATCTAGTAGAAAGTTTTTTATGGATAGTAGAGAAACAATTACTTTAACAAAAGCAGGACAAACTACTTTTAATAGCCTTAATTATTTAGAAATAACAAAATAAATGATCATAATTATGACCCAGTACTTTAGTTATATACTGTATAACAGTGCATATCTTATATTAGCTCCGGCTGCTCGAAGGTTTCTGGGTCAAGTGTTGCTTTAAACTGAAGCAGACCACAGGAGGACTGAGCCGGGCGGTTCTGGGCGGTTCTGTGTGTGTGTGAAGTGTGTGTGTGTGTGTGTGTGTGTGCAGTGTGTGTAGTGTGTGTGTGTTAGAGCGGGTCAGAACTGGCCCGGCCCGTTCGTCTCTGATGTTCCTCCATGGCTCCGGTCCGAACCTCCGACAGCTATAAATAGGAAGGAGTTCTGCTTATAGCTGCAAACCGCAACACACACACACTATACTGTACACACACACACACTCTATACACACACACTCTGCTATTAAAGGCCTATTTAAGGCCTTTGAAGCTTCGACAGACAGAGAGAACGAAAAAAAAGACCAAAAGACGAAGAGAAAGGAGCTAGGGTTACAAACACACACACACACACACACACACACAAATACACACAAAGACACACAATACGGTCAACAAATGCAACCACATTTAGAACAGCAAAGACAAATGAAAAGAGAGAGAGAGTGTATATATATCATTTTATTTCAATTTTTTTCTCTCTCAGGGGTCCGGCAGCTGATGCCGTGAGGTATCATAGAAAACTGTCTTGGGATATACTGAGTATTGCGGTATCATGATATTATTGTTATCGTATTGTGATAATAATACCAGACCTCCATCTGTTTAAATAGGGAGGGAACAATATACCAATCAAAACCGAACTTATTTCATTTTCATAAATTCATGAGCGTTTGGCCCAATAATAAACCAAAACTTGATTGTTTCGGCTTCTTCCGGCCGCTGCGCTTGCGCAGATCTCCACATCGGAGGTATCTTTTCTAACTAGCATGCTGATCCTCCTTCACATCAAAGTATGAAAGCAGCAAGCTGATTGGCTTGAATCAATGATACAATCTGTTAAAAAAAAAACTCATGATTAGTTTGTAACATTTGGCCCAATAATGCACAAAACTTGGCATTGTTTTGTCAAGTTTCGGCTGCTGCGCTTGCGCAGATCTCCACATCGAAGGTATCTTTTCTAACTAGCATGCTGACCCTCCTCCACTCAAATTGTAAATGCAGCAAGCTGATTGGCTCTTTTTGTTGAAGGGTGGGCTAACGTATTGTATTAATATTGTATTTTCATGCATTTTTAATATTACTTTAATATTAGTTTACTTTATATTTTAAACAGACAAACTGTCTCTTACACTGTGTTACGCTTGATGAATGGACCAAAAGAAATACTTCAAAATGAACTAAAATATAGATTATATATATATAATCTAGACTCTTTAGATTAAAGGTTTTTCCTCTCTTCTGAACAGTTGTGTGGAGGTGTGTTGTGTGGTGTTGAAAGCGTGCCGGGTCGGGTCCGGCAGTGCCGGGGGGAGGCTCACAGCTTGTCTGGTTTGTGACCTTTTCATAAAAGTGGTGAAGCTTTAAAACACTGAGACCTTTCAGCTCCTCAGCCTGACCGGATCACGGGGAACCGGCAGAACCGACAGAACCGGGGGGAGCCGAGCTGACTCTAAACACACCTCAGAGCTCAGGAGATGACTATACACTAAAAAAGGCCAGAAAAGACTGTGCAAAGAAAGAAGTGTATATATCTAAACATATATAATACATACAGGACATTTAATTAATACAGGACATTTATCAAATACAGATATTATATAAATAAATACAATTATTAAATGCCAAGCTTTTGGCACCCTTTAGTCATGTCATATGACAAATACACTAGTTAACACCCACACAACCACCTAGGGTTCCACCTGCAACCACTCGACAAAGACCTGAGACATCGCAGCAACCACCTGACAACACTTCATCAACAACATAGCTACTACCGAGCAAATTACCACATCAACTACCTAGAACCCACACAAGAACCAACGGCATGGCATAGCAATCACCTCACCACATATCATAATACCAACCAAACAGCACCACTGCAGCCACCAGGAAAACCACAGCAAGCACCTACCAAGTCCATAGCAACACCCAGCAAACGCTTAGCAAAATTTCATACTGTAGCAACCACCTGGGAAACCACTGAAACCACCAAACAACAACGTAACAACCAGCTAGCTCGCTACACCTTAGAAAGATCATAGCAATAACCTGGGACACCACAGGAACCACATGCAGCATAGAACCACCTAACAACTCCATAGCAACCACCTGGGAAACCAAGTAAATCACCTAAAATACCATAGCAACAACATAGCGACAGAATCTGCTTTATTTGTGTGATTATTGTGGGTTATTTTCAGGAAATGCCCTTTTCTATGTATTGTTATTATTATTATTATTTTTATTATTATTATTAGTAGTAGTAGTATAAATTAATACTAACAGATACGAGATTTGCGGTGTGTGTGTGTGTGTGTGTGGTGAGATAGAGATAGAAATAAAGAGATGAAAGGTTATGGGTGCATACTATGATGCTCTGATTATACTACACACACACACACACACACACACACACACACACACACTCCTGCTGTTGTACAGAGGCACTCATTACAGTAATTGGGGGGTACAGAGATGGAACATGTCGTCTCTCTCTCTCTCTCTCCCTCTCTTTCTCTCTCCCTCGCTCGCTCGTCCTCAGCAGGTTCTGATTTGTATATTCATACTGGGTCTCGGTATGAGCCAGAGCTCCTCCCCCTCCTCCTGAATTTCTCTCATTCTCCGTCCATTAGACTCTCTGTAGCTCTCTCTCTCTCTCCATCTCTCTTCTACACTCTCTCACTGTTTTCCTTTTCGCCATTTCTCTCTCTGTAATCAACCTCTCAAATATATATATTATACATATACATTTATTTGCAGAAAATGAGAAAAAAGATGCAGAGCTTACAGAAATCCAGAAATCAATATTTGGTGGAATAATCCTGGTGGTTTTTAATCACAGTTTTAATTTCATGCATCTTGGCATCATGTTCTCCTCCACCAGTCTTACACACTGCTTTTGGATAACTTTATGCTGCTTTACTCCTGGTGCAAAAATTCAAGCAGTTCAGTTTGGTTTGGTTATATTCCAGAGGTTTTCAATTTGGTAAAATCAAAGAAACTCATCATTTTTAAGTGGTCTAATTCTGCATGCAAGAACCTAAAAAAACAACCACGACTGCCTAGCAACCACTGAGCATCCAATTAGCAACTCCATAGCAACCACACAGCAACCACCTGTTACCCTGGTTCACACTACACAAGTACGCTACATGACTTAATGGTCAAAAAACACATTTTGTCACAACTAGTGATGCCATGCCTGAGAATCTCTATGGAGGAGAATACGCACCTAAAGTGAGTCCAGAATGAATGGGTTCTTAGGGAACAACTGATTAAATCTGGGTTAAAATCGTGTAGTAGAACATAGGCATAATGTGTTTTGTGAGGAGGGTGCGTTGGATACAATGCAACACATGTAACAAGGTAAGCTTTGAAGATCAGACTGAATGAAAGAGAGAGAGAGAGAGTAATTATGAGACTATGTATAGAATGCATAGAGTGAAAAAAAAACAGAGGAAAGAAAAGGAGTATGACGCAAAGGGACAAACAGAATGAAAGCGAAGGAGTAGAAAAAAAACAAGAGAGACCTAGAAAGAGATAGCTAGAGAGAGTGAAAGAGAGAGAGAGAAAGCAAGAGAGAGTAATTAGGAGACTAATGAGAATGTATAGAGTAAAAAAAAAACAAGAAAGGAAAGAAGTATGACGCAAAGTGACAAACAGAATTAGAGCAAAGAGGAGTAGAAAAAAACAAGAGAGATATAAAGAGAAAGAGAGAGGAAGAGAGAGAGAGAGAGAGACAGAGAGAGAGAGAGAGAAAGAGAGAGGAAGAGAGAGGAAGAGAGAGAGAGAATGGTGGAGAGAGAGGTTGTATAAATGTTTGTGTTTATTCTGCAGCACCAACCAAAGCAGTTAAGAGTTCATTTAGTGGGCGGGGCCTGATATGGGGGTATTATCTCCACCTCAATCTCACACACACTCACACACACACACACACACACACACACACACACACACGCACACACTCACACGCACACACTCACACGCACACACACACACACACACATACACACACACACACAGAGGCAGAGATCTTAATCCCTCAGACTGCCAATCTAAGCATTCTGTGCTCCCTTGCTCTCTCTTTCTGTGCCCAGTGTGTGTGTGTGTGTGTGTGTGTGTGTGTGTGTGTGTGTGTGTGAGAGTGTGAGAGTGTGTGTGTGAGTGTGTGTGTGTGTGTCTGTTTATGTGGTTTGGTTGGAGCACAAAGACACACGCGACCTGGAACAGTAGTTAAACACACTGCTCTCTCGCCCTCTCTCTCTCTCTCTCTCTCACTCTCTTTCTCCCTGTTTTTCTCTCTTTACTGCACTCTTCCTTACCTCCCCAACCCCCCTCTCTCTTTTTGTGCTTTTTTCCCTTGCTTTTTTCCATTTATGGCCTTCCCTCGCTCGCTCTCTCGCCCTCTCTTTCTTATACTTTACTGCTTTTAAAGAGAGAGAGAGAGAGAGTGAGAGAGAAAGAGAGAGAGAGAGAAAGAAAGAGAGGGGAGAAAGAGGCTTCAGGAAAGACAGAATGAAAAGTTACAGCTTCTACAAAGAACTACTCTATAAGACCAAAAGTATTTGGACAACTCCTCATTTAAATGTATGATCTACTGTCTCTATTTCAAACCTGCAGTTAGACAGTAGCTCCACCTAAGAGCTGTAAAAAAACTACATACTATACACTACGGTATATTGCCGAGAGTATTCCCTTAAGTCTGCATTATTAATCCATAAGGTTTTTTATGATGTGGGTCCATCCTTTACAGCTATGAAAGCTTCAACTCTTCTAGGAGGGCTTTGCACAAGGTTTAGGAATGTGTTTATGTGTTTATGGGAGTTTTTCACAATTTTTCCACAAGCACATTTGGGTAAGAAAGTCTGTCTCGCAGTCTATGCTCAATTTCAATCTATGATCAAAAGTAGTTAAACAACTCTTTATTTAAACGTATGATCTCCTGTCTCTATTTTAAAACTGCAGTTAGACAGTAGCGCCACCTAAGAGCTCTGAAACTACATACTATACACTTCAGTGCTGAAAGTATTCCCTCATCTGCATTATTAATCCATAAGGTTTATTATGATGTGGGTCCATCCTTTACAGCTATAACAGCTTCAACTCTTCTAGTAAGACTTTCCACAAGGTTTAGGAATGTGTTTATGTGTTTATGGGAGTTTTTCACCATTTTTCCACAAGCACATTTGGGTAAGAAAGTCTGTCTCGCAGTCTATGCTCAATTTCAATCTATGATCAAAAGTATTTGAACAACTCCTCATTTAAACGAATGTTCTACACTGTCACTTACCAAACCAGCAGTTAGACAGCAGCGCCACCTAAGCTACATCATATTATTAATTCTATTATAGGATTTAATAGGATGTTGGTTTATCGTTTATAGTTCTAAAAGCTTCAAATCTTCTAATAAGGCTTTCCACAAGGTTTAGGAGTGAGTTTATGTGTTTATGGGAGTTTTTAACCATTCTTCCACAAACACATTTGTACAAGGAGGCCTGTCTCGCATTCTCTGCTTTATTTCAATCTACAGAAGTATTTGGACAACTCCTCATTTAAATGTATGATCTACTGTCTCTATTTCAAACCAGCAGTTAGACAGTAACACCACCTAAGAGCTGTGAAACTACTGTACACACTAAATACTATATTGTCAAAAGTATTCCATTGTCTGCATTCTTTAACTATAGGGTTTAATATGAGGTTGGTCCATCGTTTAAAGCTATAACGGCTTCAAATCTTCTAGAAATTCTTTCCACAAGGTTTAGGAGTGTGTTTATGTGTTTATGGGAATTTTCTCCATTCTTTCACAAGCACATTTGTACAAGGAGGCCTGTCTCACATTCTCTGCTTTATTACAACCTATGATCAAAAGTATTGATCATAGGTTGACAGTATGATCAGTTAGACAGTATGATCTCCTGCCTCTATTTCAAACCTGCAGTTAGACAGTAGCGCCACCTAAGTGCTGTAAAATTACATTTTTATCACCAATTTGTATGCTTATGAACTTGACCTACATCATATAGTTAATTCTCTTATAAGGTTTAATATGATGTGGGTCCATCCTTTACAGCTATAACAGCTTCAACTCTTCTAGACAGGCTTTCCACAAGGTTTAGGAGTGTGTTTATATGTTTATGGGAATTGTTCATGTATAATCTAAACGTATGATCTCCTGTCTCTATTTCAAATCCAGCAGTCAGACAGTAGCGCCACCTAAGAGCTGTGAAACTACTGTACATACTATACACTATATTTGCGAAAGTATTCCCATTTTACATTTCTTACATTCGTTCTTTTATTTATGTATAAATACACACTATAAAAACGTATAGCGTCTTAAGAAGAACAAGAAGTGCGATTAATCGCAGTTAATCACAGAATATTTAAATCGATTGACACCACTTATAAAGACATAATAAAAAAGCAAACAAGTTGAACACGTTGAGAGAGATTAATAGAACGAGAGGCTGGTGTTGATCTGTTTTTTTGTTTATTTGATTTATGTGTGTGTGTGTGTGTGTGTGAGAGTGTGTGTGTGTGTGTGTGAGAGTGTGTGTCAATCAATGAATTTGAGTGCAGTGATGACTGTCTATCAATACATTTTTCCACTGTCCACAAGTGTATCATTTATTCCCTCGCTCTCTCACCCTCGCTCTTTCGCTCTCTTTCACTCGTTCACACACACATAGAGAAGAGGGGAAGTGCTGAAAAAAAGATTGAAAAGAACATGAACAAATGGAGCAACTGAGTGATTGAGAGAAAAAGAGAGAGAGAAAAAAGAGAGAGAGAGAGAGAGCGGAAGGGCGAGTGAGTGCTTTTATACAGAAGCAGTAAAGACCTGCAGAAACTCGAGCTCCCTGAGAAACAGCTCACGCCCCCAAACCCCACCCCCCCCACCTAACAGTGAGAGAACCCCCCGACAGGTAAAGAGACGTAAAGGTAAAGCAGAGAGAGAGAGAGAGACATAAAGAGAGAGAGAGAGAGGGAGAGAGATAAAAGAGAAAGAGATGACGAGCACAAAGGAGCCGAAAGAAGCTGAAAGAAGCTGAAAGGAAGAGAAACTCGAGTTCCCAGATCTGAAATCTGATATTCCCTATATTTTTTTTACGGAACAATACGTTAAAAAAGAAGCGTATCACACAAAACCCAGCTTTGATCTTTATAGAATATAGAAAAATAAAGGGTGATGTGATAGGTGAATAGTGTTTCTGGTCCACATACAGTTCATATATATATATATACAAAAAAAAAACGTAAAAAATTGTCAAAAATGACCTGTTTTAAGTTTTCCGTATTAGTGATGTCACAACGCTCCTATTTACATATTATCAATGTAACATTTATACATATCCTTACATTCATATTTCAGCCTACAGCAGTTTAACTCCACCTCCATTCGTAATGAAGCTATAAAAAGTGTACATCCAGACATTAAACTGGGCAGCCAATCAGAAACAAGCTCATTTGCATACAAAAGTCGTAAAGCTACAAGTAAAATATTTGTGATAAAATGCCGTTATAAAATAAGTTCAAATACAAAAACATTCCGTTATAAATTTTCTATATTAGTGATGTCACAACGCCACTATTTAAATATTAACGATTAAATATGTACAGATATGCTTCCATTAATATTATAACCTACAGCAATTTAACTATATCTATTCACACTGAAGCTATAAAAAGTGTATTAGAAGGAACTAGGCGTTTGTATGTGAATGAGTTTGTTTCTGATTCTGATTGGCCTAGGCAACAAACTGGACAGCCAATCAGAAGCAAGCTCCTTTGCATGCAAAGGTCTAGTTCCATCTAATACACTTTTTAAAACTGCTGTAGGCTGAAATATGAAATGTTCGGGATAAGATGCAGAAAAAATACATATAAAAAATTACCTATTCTAAATATTTATTTGTGATGTATTTGTGATGTCATAACACCCCTATTTAAATATAATCAATTTAACATTCACATATATCCTCAAATTGCAGCTGTTAATACAGTGGTTTACCTAAACTTTCATTCACACTGAAGCTATAAAAAGTGTATTAGACGGAACCGGACTAAACTAGACACAAAACTGGGCAGCCAATCAGAAATAAGCTCATTTGCATACAAAGTTCTTAAAGGCACAGTAACACAGAAAAAAAAATAGTTCTAAAAAAAGCAGTTTGGTTCTAAGTAAAAAGAATAATTTCCAAGCAGAGTCCACACAGTTCATATACAAAAAAACCTAAAAATGTTAAAATAGGTTTTAACTGTGATGTCACAAACCGCAATATAAATATAAACATAAACAACTGAGCAATACACAGAATATTCCACTAGATAAATATATAAACTCATAAATACATAAATACGATCTGACCACAGGTTACTCACCGTTGTATCGGACCGTCTTGCGCGGGACTGGATTCCAGTTGACGCATATTCCTTTTTCTAGGCCAATCAGAAGCATCACGAGTAGGACTTTTGCCCCACCCATTTCTCCAGATCTCTGTTGGCTCTCCTTCTGATTGGATAACGAGCTGTTCCACCAATTTTGATTGGGTTAATGGTTGTAGGGAGTCACGGCAACAATTCCAAGTGGTCAACACTAGTCCTTCTGGAAGGACGACATAGATTATGATTGGTCAACTGCCAGTTCTGGGTGTGGTAGATCCAATTGAAGCAATGGTTCCTATTGGCTCAGTTAAGTTGGATCTAATGGGAAAACTAGTCCTTCTGGAAGGACAACATGGACTATGATTGGTCAACTGCCAGTTCTGAGTGTTTGGAATGGTTCTGATTGGTTCTGGCTCAATAAAGTTGAATCTGACTGGAAAAAATACTTTTTTGACAATAAAGATTGTGGTAGGTTCCAACTGTTCCAACAACAGTTCTGATTGGTTGACTGGTAATCCAAGATGGACAGCGATGATCCTGATTGGACGTAGGATTGTAGGCGGAGTCTCCAGATGCTGGAAATCCTCTCCGTCAGCCTGTATGAAGAGACAAAGCGAAGAAAAACACAATTATAAGATGAGATTGGACGTCTCTCAGATTTTAAGCGTCCGTCCTCGTCCCAGTGGTCTGGAACAATGTTTACTAAACTCGGGGGACGTGGGGGAGGGACGGGGGACAGGGGGGGTGCTGGTGCTGTCGAGGCGATTTAATGACGAGAGTCTGCCGCTCCACAAAGCTATTGAAATGTTTTGGCAGAGCACCAGCTAAACCGTGAACGCCTGTCAGCACGAGGCAACGTCAACCCCCGGCCGGCTCGCCAACGATTACGAGGCGAGGTGTCAAACATGCAGGGAGGCTCATCTCCCGTAAAACTGGAGATGTGTCTGGAATCATAATTACTGCCTTTATATTGAAGCAAAATATTTCATTAAATCATTTCAACTAGAACATCTGACAAAAGTATTGGGTATTAAAAAGAGTTTATCCAGCTTGTGTTGCAGTATAGTGCTATACCTTTGAGGGCGGAGTCTGTCTATACCTGTCTATAACCTCCCCCCCCCCTTTATAACAGAAAGAAAAAAGATAGCAGAGCTTTTTTTTACCTCAAATAATGCAAAGAAAACAAGTTCATATTCATAAAGTTTTAAGAGTTCAGAAATAATCAATATTTGGTGGAATAACCCTGGTTGGTTTTTAATCACAGTTTTTTTTCATACATCTTGGCATCATGTTCTCCTCCACCAGTCTTACACACTGCTTTTGGATAACTTTATACATCAGAGTCTAAAAGCGGAGAGAGTGCTCAGTTTTAGTGCAGAAAAACAGGCCAAAGAGTCAAAAAGCGGAGAAGGTGCTCAGTTTTAGCGCAGAAAAACGGGCCAAAGAGTCTAAAAGCGGAGAGGGTGCTTAGTTTTAGCGCAGAAAAACGGGCCAAAGAGTCTAAAAGCGGAGAGAGTGCGCATTTCTAGCGCAGAAAAACAGGGCAAAGAGTCTAAAAGCGGAGAGAGTGCGCATTTCTAGCGCAGAAAAATGGGCCAAAGAGTCTAAAAGTGGAGAGAGTGTGCATTTCTAGCGCAGAAAAACGGGCCAAAGAGTCTAAAAGCGGAGAGAGTGCGCATTTCTAGCGCAGAAAAACGGGCCAAAGAGTCTAAAAGCGGAGAGGGTGCTCAGTTTTAGCGCAGAAAAACGGGCCAAAGAGTCTAAAAGCGGAGAGAGTGTGCATTTCTAGCGCAGAAAAACGGGCCAAAGAGTCTAAAAGCGGAGAGAGTGCTCAGTTTTAGCACAGAAAAACGGGCCAAAGAGTCTAAAAGCGGAGAGGGTGCTCAGTTTTAGCACAGAAAAACGGGCCAAAGAGTCTAAAAGTGGAGAGAGTGCGCATTTCTAGCGCAGAAAAACGGGCCAAAGAGTCTAAAAGCGGAGAGAGTGCGCATTTCTAGCGCAGAAAAACGGGCCAAAGAGTCTAAAAGCGGAGAGAGTGCGCATTTCTAGCGCAGAAAAACGGGCCAAAGAGTCTAAAAGCGGAGAGAGTGCACATTTCTAGCGCAGAAAAACGGGCCAAAGAGTCTAAAAGCGGAGAGAGTGTGCATTTCTAGCGCAGAAAAACGGGCCAAAGAGTCTAAAAGTTGCCGTAATTAAGGAGTTTAATATTAAGAGACATTATGAAATTAAACATCAATTTAAAAAAAAAAAACGTAGTTTACACAAAACTGTCAAAGATAAAGATAGTAAGTCAAGTAAAATGGTGTGTAAATGAAATAATCAGGAAAATGTATTATTTAAAGTGGTATATTTCATTATTTGTTATATTATAGAGTCTGTGGCCCGTGACTTCAAATATATTTCTCCTTCTGGCCCCCAACAAAAAAAGTTTGGACACCTCTGGATTAGAACCTTCGTTAAGCTTCTGTAAGGGTACGTTCACACCTGCTTATTCCAGTGTAGTTCAGACCTTTCTGATAATAATGTGATGTAATGAATAATGATGATTTATTGACGTTCGCCGGTCGGCTCTAATCATCCCGCCCCGTCTGTTCGTGTCTGTTTAAAAAGGCAAATCAGAGCGTTGATAACATTTGCAGGGTTCTCCTCTAAACCCGCCGAGTGTTAAACCTGCATTAAATGTCACGCTGCGTTTTTTTAGAGCGAGAGATAAGGAAAAGAGAAAAAAGAGAAAGGTAAAATAAAGGTTGAGGCTTGATAAGCAGCTCCCCCGTCTGCGCTCCGGCTGCCATTTACCCAAATTGAAATGCAGGACTGAGCAACAACAATCTGAGCGCCATTGATTTCTGTTCTGCTTTATTTTATTAGATTTTCGTTTATTGCCAGAAGAAGATGAGAGCAGAAAAACACCTTCAGAGATCACGGCCCATTCGCTGCAAACGGCCGTCAGTAATGGACGGGTTTCGGGTATTAGTACCCGCCGTGCCCTCCACCTCTTTTATTGGATCGATTTGGGCAGGGGGGGGTGTGGCACGGTGTGGGGGAGAGACCTTATTGGACAAAGAGAGTCTAGAAAATATGTTTCTAGAATCCAGCAGTTTATCTCGTTCTTATCCGGACAGTTTAAATCCAAATTTAATCCAAAATTAAGGTGGAACGATAGTCCCAGTTAAGGCGGTATAACATTATTATCCAATCCTACCTTTAAAAGACGTTTTTTTTTACTTTAGGAGACAACTGCAAGCTAATATTACCACAAAGTAGACAGAACTCTTGCTCTTTCTTTCCTGGGGCGGTGCTGATGAGTGCCAGTTCCATCATTACAATGGTTTATGTTTTTGATGGTCTTTGCGGTGACTGAAATTCTTCTTTTTCACTTTTCAGTCACTGTTTTCTTTACTTAGTTGAGTAGTTCTTGCATATCCATAATATAAGATATTAAAGGGCTATTCCACAGAATGGGTGCCATTTTTTTTTGTAACTCTTACAAAATAAACTTATTTTTTTATCTTTTTTAACTCTGAATCTAATAACATATATTCAACTATTCAAACCTGTACTGGTCAAACTCAACCAGCTTTACTTCATTTTACTTAATTTTTACACGGTTTCTAATCTGAAGACGGTCACAAAACTCATGTGACTCATTTAAAAAGCAAGTTTAAAAGCACTAAGTCCACTAATTCCTTTTAATTTCTCTCAAGAAAAGTCTTTATTTTAAATAAATGGTTATAGACTCATTTATATTTATGATTTAAAAAAATGTGAAAAGATACAACCTAAACTAGAAGAGCTACTTTGAAGAATGTAAAATATAAAACATATTCTGGTTTTTGATTTACTAGACAATTCCATATGTTTTTTTTCTTTATAGTATTAATTTACAAAGCAGAACGTTTTAAAATAAGGTGTATTAAGGTGTAAAGTGTAAAAAGTGTAAAATAAAGGTCTGGTATGATGCTGTGTGTAAGTGAGGACTGTCAGGCTGTATTGGTTTCTGCAGTGAGGCGCGCTGGAAGCCCCGCCCCCTCCCCGCTGTATTCCGCTGAGCGGGGTGGTTTAGCGGAGCTCGGGGACGAGGCCTTTTGAACCTCCTGTTCAGTTTTCACAGCATCACTCCTCCTCCAGCTCCCTCGCTCCTCCAGCAAACACACTGAACCCCACATTATACCACTGCAGCCTGTAGCCCCGCCCCCTCCGCTCCCTCCGCCCCCCAGCGCTCCAACAGTAAAGAACACGGCATGGATTTCTGAAATCCCGCTCGGATTCAGACTCGCCGCGTCTCCTACAGCGAGACACTGAATATATCCGTTACAGGTATTAACCAGAGAGATTAGAAGCATGGCTCGTTGTGTCCTTCATATCCTCCTAGGACCTGGTGTCCACATTTTGGGTTGTCTAAACCACAACACTAAATTTTGCTCTACAAGGGCCTGGCGTCCACATGTGTGGATGTCACATTTTGTCACATCATGTTCTCCTCCACCAGTCTTACACACTGCTTTTGGATAACTTTATGCTGCTTTACTCCTGGTGTAAAAATTCAAGCAGTTCAGTTTGGTGGTTTGATGGTTTGTGATCATCCGTCTTCCTCTTGATTATATTCCAGAGGTTTTTAATTTGGTAAAATTAAAGAAAATCATAATTTTTAAGTGATTTCTTTTTTTTTTTTCAGAGCTGTATGTATGTATAGTAAGGGAGGGGGGCGGGGTTTAGCTGGCACGCTAATTAGCGCCTACAAATTAGGAATGACACAGTTCCATTATATCACATTACACCCCGACACACACACACACACACACACACACACACACACACACAGCCTTCACAGCCGGCCAGCGCTGACAGACACAGTGTGTGTGTGTGTGTTGTGTGTGTGTATGTGTGTGTGTTTGTATAAATGTGTGCCAAGGACAGGGTGTTTTGATCCAGTTTTGTCCCGGAGGAAAACAACTGGTCGTGTTTGTTCCGGGTCGACCGCCGAGAGATGACCGGTCTCATGTGTCCAACCCGTATCCCATCAGCCCCTGCTGCTCCACCACCAACCGGAGTCAGAAAATATTAATATTAATTAAAATATCGCAATATTTAGTTTCCCAAAACTGTAACAACTCCCAAAAACAGAGAATTGATCTTTATTTATTGGTTTAGATGTAAAAATTGGTGTCAGAAGTGGTTCAGTAAGTGTTCATTCAGTGTTTAAGCCCCGCCCACTGTTTTAGATCCCACTGTTCTGATTGGATAAAAACAATTTAAACGTTTGGTTTACTTAGAACATATGTCTTAGATATCTGTTTTGGAAAAACAAACAGTGTTCAACATTATACATGCTAATTCTGTCACAGATAAAAGTATATAGGTAGTTAAAACAGGTATATAAGATAAGATCATTTTTTTTAATGTAAAATAAGTGTTTAAAGTTAAAACAAATGTTAATTATTTTAATATTTAGTTCAATATCCTTTTAAAATTAAACCATCACTATCACAACTCTTACATTGATTTCATCTTTAGAATTAAAACTCTTACATTGATTTTATCTTTTAAAATAAAATTCTTAAAGTGGTTTTATCTTTCAGAACTTCCGTTCTGAAAGATAAAACCACTTTAAGAATTTTATTTTAAAAGATAAAGATAGTGATTTTATCTTTTAAAATAATAATAATATTCTAATTTTAACTGTTAAAACAAAAGTCTTTATTTTAATTTTACTTTTTATTTATTTGTAGAACTTAAACTCTTACACTGATATTATCTTTTAAAACAAAAGTCTTTTTAATTTTAACAAATTACCCCACAGGGGAATACCAATTATAAGGCTGTGGGATTGATAGCCTGTCCTGAGTTTTTGTTTGTAGAGTATTTTAAATGTTTAAAAGGTATTATAAAAATAAAAAATATATTTTAAACTAAAGGCCTTCTACTGATTTTATCTATGAAAAGAAAACTCTTACACAGATTTTATTTTTAGAATTAAAACTCTAACACTGATGTTATATGTAAAATTAGCCTGACCTAATTATATAAAAAGTTTAATAAGATATATATTTTTAAAACTACCATTTTATCATATTAATAAAGAGCCGTGATGAATCTGGCAGCTCAGTAATGGTTTTAAATGTTAGTTTAGGTTTTAATCAGTGCGTACATCCTGTAGCCTCCCCTTATATAAACACACCCCCACCAGCCGCATGACCTCTAACCTCCTGACCTCCTGACCCCGGCGCCAGACCGGTATAATCCCTTAAACACAACCTACACAAACCCATACATCCGCCCTGCTGTCAGAAAAAAACTTGTATCTCCAAAACAGAAGCTTTACCTGTTTTTAGTCTCAGAGAATCAGAGCCTGTGTTTATATGAGTACTTAATTAGTCTAATAACTGCAGTAATCTGATTCTGATAGGATTGTTTTATGTTTTTAATATAACCTTAATGTAATTTTACAAGTTAAAAAGGATCTGCAAACTCAGAACTTCTTAAAACTGCTTCTTTTAAGTTGCCTCCCTCAAAAAACCCTTAGAAGTTCCTCTATTTTTAAGAGTAATTTTACTGTAATGAAGCATCCTTTCAGTAAAACAGCAAATCAGATAAATTTAAAAGTATGTCCACTTCTCCACTTCTTATTCAAACTAAACCCGCCAAACTCCCGACCTGCCACCTTCTGACCTGCCACCTCCTGACTTGCCACCTCCAGACCTGCCACCTCCAGACCTGCCACCTCCAGATCTGCCACCTCCAGATCTGCCACTTTCAGATGCCACCTCAGGCCATCTCCCGACCTTCCAACTCCCAACCTGACTCCTCAGGACCTGCCAACTCTGAACCTGCCACCTCCCAACCAGGCACTTTCAGATGCCAGCTCTGACCTGCCAACTCCCAACCTGACTTCTCAGGACCTGCCAACTCAAGACCTGCCATCTCTGAAACTGCCACCTCCGGACCTGCCACCTTTTAACTGGCCACCTCCAGACCTGCCACCTTTTAACTGGCCACCTCCCAATCAGGCCTTTTCAGATGTCAGCTCCAACCTGCCACCTCCAGACCAGTCACATACAGACCTGCGACCTCTAGACCTGCCACCTCAGGATCTGCCACTTATGGACCTGCCACTTCTGGACCTGCCACCTCTTAACCGGCCACCTCCCAACAGGCACTTTTAGATGGCAGGTCAGGAGCTGGCATCTAAAAGTGCCTGTTGGGAGGTGGCCGGTTAAGAGGTGGCAGGTCCAGAAGTGGCAGGTCCATAAGTGGCAGATCCTGACCTGCCAACTTCAGACCTGACAATTTAAGATGCAAGCTTTGGACCTGCCACCTCTTGACCAGTAACCTACAGACCTGCTACTTCTAGACCTGCCACCTTCAGACCTGCCACCTCATATATCGCACTTTCCAAATGTATCTATTTCTAGCAAACTGACTTTACATTTCTTTATGTACAAGTTCTTATATAGATATCTTTTAACGTAAAATAGGATTTAAAGTTAAAACAAATGTAAAATTACTTATTTTAATCTAAACTATTATTATTTTTACTTTCCCACTACTTATCCAAACTAAACTCGCCAATCTACTGACCTGACAGTATATAGAGGTCAGTATGTGTCAGATATTGTTCTGAGATGCACATTAATATGCATACGAATCACCCTTTGGTACGACATTACTACAGATGAAAAATATATAGTTTGGGTAATTCAGAGAGTCAGCAGGGCTTGTTTTGAAAGTGCGTCCACTCCCTGTCCACTTCCTGACAGCGAGGGTTATCTTACCCTCCTCTTATCCAAACTACACCCGCCAAACTCCTGACCCAACGACCCGTCACCTCCTAACCCCCCCGGACGGGGGACGGCTGTGGACGTGAAGGACGGCTGAAGTGAGCTGAAGGTCAGATGTGGTAATTAGCTCTCCAGTGTACGAAAGAGGAACACCAAACACAAACACTCTGTTCCAATCTCACGCTCAAGGCAATACCCTCTCAACCCTCCCTCCCTCCCTCCCTCCCTCCCTCCCTCCCTCGCTCTTTCCTTCCTTCCTTCCTTCCCTCCATCATCCCTTCCTCCTCTGAAGTCACACAAAGCCCAGCGGCTGCAGGAGTTGAAGAAGAAGAAGAAGAAAAGCCCGTCAAAATCCAAACGCCATCACTCAGCGGACTGGCCCGAGTCGCACAGCGTCCCGAAGGTACAATTAAAATACATTTAGAACTTCAGGACTTCACTGCCCGGCCCGGCCCTGCGGTACCGGTTCTAACGGGTTCTAACGGTTTCGGGTCAAACGCTCGTGGTTTCCTTCAGGGTTTTACCCGAGTGTCCTGAGATCTGAGATTAAATCAGTCAGAAAAGCACATCATAACCAAACCAACTTACAATCAAAACCCCAAAATCAAGCTCCAGACCTGCCACCTCTGAAACTGTCACTTCCGGACCTGCCACTTTCAGATGCCAACTCCAGACCTGCCACCTCCGGATCTGCCACCTGAGGACCTGCCACCTCTGAAACTGCCACTTTCAGATGCCAACTCCAGACCTGCCACCTCCAGACCGATCAAATACTGACCTGCCATCTCAAGACCAGCCACCTCAAGACCTGCCACCTCAGGACCTGCCACCTCTGAAACTGCCACCTCCGGACCTGCCACTTTCAGATGCCAACTCCCAACCTGCTACCTCCCAAAATGACACCTCCAGACCTGCCAAATTAAGATTTCAGCTCCAGACCTGCCACCTCAAGACCTGCCACCTCTGAAACTGCCACTTCCAGATCTGCCACTTTCAGATG
Source organism: Astyanax mexicanus (assembly GCF_023375975.1). Classification (NCBI taxonomy): domain Eukaryota; kingdom Metazoa; phylum Chordata; class Actinopteri; order Characiformes; family Acestrorhamphidae; genus Astyanax; species Astyanax mexicanus. Next base: position 37,618,618 of record NC_064429.1, read on the forward strand.
CCAACTCCAGACCTGCCACCTCCAGACCGATCAAATACTGACCTGCCACCTCCAGACCGATCAAATACTGACCTGCCACCTCAAGACCTGCCACCTCAAGACCTGCCACCTCTGAAACTGCCACTTCCAGATCTGCCACTATCAGATGCCAACTCCAGACCTGCCACCTCCAGACCGATCAAATACTGACCTGCCACCTCCAGGCCGATCAAATACTGACCTGCCACCTCAAGACCTGCCACCTCAGGACCTGGCACCTCAGGACCTGGCACCTCAGGACCTGGCACCTCAGGACCTGGCACCTCAGGACCTGGCACCTCTGAAACTGCCACCTCCAGACCTGCCAAATTCAGATTTCAGCTCCAGACCTGCCACCTCCGGACCTGCCACCTCCGGACTGATCAAATACTGACCTGCCACCTCTGAAACTGCCACCTCTGAAACTGCCATCTCTGAACCTGCTACCTCCCAAAGTTTCACCTCCTGACCTGCCAATTTCAGATGTCAGCTCCAGACCTGCCACCTACCAATCTGCCACCTCCGGACTGATCAAATACTGACCTGCCACCACAGGACCTTCCACTTCTGAAACTGCCACCTCCAGACCTGCCCCTTTCAGATGCCAACTCCCGACCTGCCACCCCCCAAAGTTTCACCTCCTGACCTGCCAATTTTAGATGCCAGCTCCAGACCTGCCACCTCTGGAAATTAAATGTAACATTAAATATTTCTCGATCTTGATCTCTATTATTAATCCACACTATGTAATCATAAGCTCCACCCATTGAGTCATTTGCACCACCTACATTATTCAAAACCACACCCATTTTAACCCAAACTTAACATTAGTTTTCCATAAAATATTCGAACCCCTCCCACCTCACAACCTAATCTTCCCAAAATTCAACCTGCCCAAACAAAACCCATTTCCTTCATGCCAAGCCCCTCCCATTTGGTCACAAGCTCCACCCACCTCATTTCTACCAGTTGAAAGTTATCTTCAGGTTACTGTTCAGAATGTCCTGTAAAAGTTGTTTTTGAGAAGCTCTGAAAGTAAATACTGAGCTCTAATCCTCAGTTTCTCACCACAAGCTGAATTTTAGAGCTCCCCAACCAGGGCTGGACCAGCGCCAGGAAAAAAAATCACTGTATGACACCAACCGATTCAGAACCGGGCCAAACAGAACCAGAGCCAAACACAGAGTCATATATACACAACAGCAACAAGCCATAAATTAACACGAGAGGCAGTTACATCACATCACGCACAGCGCTAAATCCTGCTCCCCCGCAAATCAACAGCTAAACTGTTCCCACTTTAAATACGACGTAAACAACGCAGACTTCTGAGCACTTCATTTGCATATGGGATTATTATTTATGTATATCTGCGCTGCAACAGATTTTACCAGTCAGAATTAAAAACACATGATACTGAGCTTTAATCCTGAGAAACTCAGCCCAAAAACAATTTAAAACTAGTATAAAACCCAACCCAAAACCAGACCCAAACTCAGTCTAAAACCATCCCAAAACCAGCCAAAAACCCAGTCTAAAACCGTCCCAAAACGAGTCCGAAACCAGTCAAAAAACACTCTAAAAATAAAACAAGCCTAAAACTAGCTCACAACCAGCCCAACAACAATTCAACACCAGTCCAACACTAGTCTAAACCAGTCTAAAACCAGTCCAACTCCAGCCCAAAACTAGATCAAAACCTAGCTCAAATTTGGCCCAAAACCAGACCAAAATCTAGTCCAACAGAAGCCCAAAACTGGTCCCAAAAATGATTAGCCAAAGATCAACTGGCCCAACACCGTCCCAAAACTAGACCAAAAACCAGACCAACCCCAGCTGATGATCAGCCCAACACCATCCCAAATGCCCAAATGCCCAAAAAAGACTCACACAGATCAAAATACAGATTCAGCCCAGCAGGAAGTGAAGGCCACGGACCGTCTTTAAGGTTGTGACCCTTCCATTGACCTAAAGACCCAAAGACCTTAAACCTTAGGCTTCAAAAAGAAACCACGGTTACCACCTGCCTCAGTCTAAAACAAGCCAGAGGACACCCAAGCCCCACCCATCTTAATATATCCACAACATCATTATCATTTCTTCATTAACCTGGTCCCATTCTTCTTAAACTCCACCCATCTTAACTGAAACAACCTCAATACAATTACAGTTTACATAAAACCCCACCCATTTGCATCAAAACTCAACACAACACAATCTCAAAACTGTACTTATCAAAAAAAGCACCCACCCTACGGTAGACCACACCCACCTAATCAGAAACCACACCTACCTTATCCAAACTATAAGCAAAACTCACCAATCTCAATACAATCCCACCTACTTTATTATAATCCCCACCAATCTGACCATACACTCCGCCCACCTCACATTAAATCCATCTACTTCATGATAAACCCCACCCACATCCCCATATGCCACGCCCACCTCCCCAAAAACTGACTAATTTCAACAAAATAAGTACCTAACTCATTATAATCCTCACACAATATCCATTCACTTCCTTATAAACCCCGCCCACATCGCTCAGACCACACCCACTTTGACCTAAGATCTACCTCATTATAATTTCCACCAATCTGACTATATACTTCACCCACCTCACACAAAATTAAATGTACTTCATGATAAACCCCACCCACATAAACTCCGCCCACATCACCAAACCCCGCCCACATCCCTCTTAACCCACCCATTTGAACAAAATAATAAGTACTACCTGCTTCATTATAATTTCCAACAATCTGACCATACACTCCGCCCACCTCACACAAAATTCATTAACTTTATAATAAACCCCGCCCATATCACCATAAACTCTGCCCACACCACCCTAGACCCTGCCTACTTCACACTAAACCTACCCATCTCAACACAATCCCACATACCTTATTATAATCCCCATCAATCTGACCATACACTCCGCCCACCTCACACAAAATTTCACTCACTTTATAATAAACCCCACCCATATCACCATAAACTCCTCCTACTTCACTCTAAATCCTGCCCACCTCCCCCTTAACACACCCATCTGAACACAACATTATTTCTACCCATTTCATTATAATCTCCACCAATCTAAACTCCACCCACCTTACACAAAATCCATGCATTTTATGTTAAACCCCGCCCACATCACCACAAACTCCGCCCACCCCACCAAAACACATCAATTGCAACTCTACCCAACTCCGAACAAAATCCACCAATTTTACCATAAACACAAAACCCCATGATAAATCTCACTAAACTCATAACAAATAACAATAACCCCACCCCCTTCTTATAAACCCCACCCATTAAAAACAATAAACCCCTCCAGTCTTACCCTAAACTCCAGCAGTTCCAGTATGAACTCCAGTACTGCTCTCGTCCTGAACACAGCCTCCCTCACACTAACCTCCAACCATCCTGCCGCCCTCACACTCACACTAAACCCCGCCCCCTCCACACCAAGCCCCGCCCCCTCACAGCAGCCTCAGCCTATCCTGTTACAGACCCCGCCCCCTCACACTCGTCTGTCGCTTTTAAGTGTGTGTTTGGTCTGCGCTGCTGCTGACAGACCATTCATCTGGTGTGTGTGTGTGTGTGTGTGTGTGTGTGCGCGCGTGTGTGTGTGTGCGCGTGTGTGTGTGTGCTCTAAGTGTGACGGATGGTGTTGGAAGTGTGTGTGTGTGTGTTTGTGAGATAGAGTGGGAGTGTGACAGCTCGTGCACGCTTGTTAACTGTGTGTGTGTGTGTGTGTGTGTATATGTGTGTGTGTGTGTGTGTGTGTGTGCTGGCAAACTCATGCTGTGTTTGATTAGCCAATGGGAATGGGCGACAGGCTGGTAATCAGACAGAGTTTGATCAGCTGCCCCAGCAGATCAGTCCACTTCCTGTCCCGCGCCTGACCTCAAATTCCTCCTGGATACAAACTTCGTAAACTAGATCGGTAAAATATCGCACAAATATTTCATCTCAGCACCGACAAACAACTTAAAAAATCTGTGCATCCCAGTCTGAGTTCAAACCAGTATGAATCAGCAGTGTGTGCTGTTTCAAAGTCTGACTGCAATAATTATGAATTTAATATATTCCAGTATGAATTGCATGCACGTTTTTAACAATTACAATAATTGTGCAACGCTTTTAATTCAAAGTGACTATACTCCATCATGAATTGCATATACATGGTTATAGTCCAGTATGAATCAGAAGTGTTTCTTTTACAGCCTGGCAGCAATAATTATAAATGTACTATTTTCCAGTATGAATTGCACACATGTTTTTTAACCAAAACAATAATTATATAGTGGTTATAATCCAGTATGAATCAGCAGCATGTGCAGTTTTTCTGATCTGACAGAAATAACTGTGACATTATTATATAGTCCAGCGACATTATTTTGTCCAGTATGAATTGCATGCCCATTTTTAACAATAACAATAATTGTGGAGTGATTGCAATCCAGTATGAATCAGCAGTGTGTTTAGTTTTCATTGTGAAGTGAATATGTTCCATTATAAATTGCATATACAGTTGTGGTCAAAAGTTTACATACACTTGTAAAAAAACATAATGTTATGGCTGTCTTGAGTTTTCAATAAGTTCTACAACTCTTATTTTTCTGTGATAGAGTGATCGGAACACATACATGTTTGTCACAAAAAACAGTCATAAAATTTGGTTCTTTCATAAATTTATTATGGGTCTGCTGAAAATGTCACCAAATCTGCTGGGTCAAAAATATACATACAGCAACAAAATTTGTCAATTTTGGTGATGTAGCGAGTTGTGTCAATCAAATTAGCTTCATGTCATGGCCTCTTCACTTCTTGTAAGTGATTCTGATTGACTACAGCTGTTGACTTCTCATGAGCCCATTTAAATAGGGCTCATTTGACCCAGTGATTAGACTCAGCTACAAAAGCTACAATGGGAAAGTCAAAGGAACTCAGTGTGGATCTGAAAAAGCGAATTATTGACTTGAACAAGTCAGGGAAGTCACTTGGAGCCATTTCAAAGCAGCTACAGGTCCCAAGAGCAACTGTGCAGACAATTATACGCAAGTATAAAGTGCATGGAACAGTTGTGTCACTGCCACGATCAGGAAGAAAACGCAAGCTATCACATGCTGCCGAGAGGAGATTGGTCAGGATGGTCAAGAGTCAACCAAGAATCACCAAGAAGCAGGTCTGCAAGGATTTGGAAGCTGATGGAACACAGGTGTCAGTCTCCACAGTCAAGCGTGTTTTACATCGCCATGGACTGAGAGGCTGCCGTGCAAGAAAGAAGCCCTCGCTCCAGAAAAGGCACCTTAAGACTCGGCTGAAGTTTGCTGCTGATCACACGGACAAAGATAAAACCTTCTGGAGGAAAGTTCTCTGGTCAGACGAAACAAAAATTGAGCTGTTTGGCCACAACACCCAGCAATATGTTTGGAGGAGAAAAGGTGAGGCCTTTAATCCCAGGAACACCATGCCTACTGTCAAGCATGGTGGTGGTAGTATTATGCTCTGGGGATGTTTTGCTGCCAGTGGAACTGGTTCTTTGCAGAAAGTAAATGGGATAATGAAGAAGGAGGATTACCTCCAAATTCTGCAGGAAAACTTAAAACCATCAGCCCGAAGGTTGGGTCTTGGGCGCAGTTGGGTGTTCCAACAAGACAATGACCCAAAACACACATCAAAAGTGGTAAAGGAATGGCTAAACCAGGCTAGAATTAAGGTTTTAGAATGGCCTTCCCAAAGTCCTGACTTAAACCCCATTGAGAACATGTGGACAGTGCTAAAGAAACGGGTTCATGCAAGAAAACCATCACATTTAGCTGAACTGCACCAATTCTGTCAAGAAGAGTGGTCAAACATTCGACCTGAAGCTTGCCAGGAGCTTGTGGATGGCTACCAAAAGCGCCTAGTTGCCGTGAAAATGGCCAAGGGACATGTAACCAAATACTAATGTTGCTGTATGTATATTTTTGACCCAGCAGATTTGGTGACATTTTCAGCAGACCCATAATAAATTTATGAAAGAACCAAATTTTATGACTGTTTTTTGTGACAAACATGTATGTGTTCCGATCACTCTATCACAGAAAAATAAGAGTTGTAGAACTTATTGAAAACTCAAGACAGCCATAACATTATGTTTTTTTACAAGTGTATGTAAACTTTTGACCACAACTGTACATGGTTATAATCCAGTATGAATCTGCAGTGTAGTTATAAAGTAGCATTAGCTGTGCATAAGTGTCAAGTGATTTATATCCAGTATAAAAGCAGTGTGTGTAGTTTCCAATGTGAAGTGAGTGTATTCCATTATAAATTGCATATGCATGGTTATAATCCAGTATGAATCAGTAGCAAGTGCAGTTTTTCTGATCTGATAGTAATAACTGTGATGTTATTATAGTCCAGTATGAATTGCATGAACGTTTGAGAGAGAGAGATAGAGAAAGAGAGAGAGAGAGAGAGAGAGAGATAACCGGGAAAGAGAGAAAGAGAGAGAGAAATAGACAGACAGACAGACAGACATTGATAGAGAGAGAGAGAAATAGACAGACAGACATTGATAAAGAGAGAGAGAGAGAGACAGACAGACATTGATAGAGAGAGAGAGAGAGAGAGAGAGAGAGAGAGAGAGAGAGAGATATGTAATGTTATTTTTTTTCCTTTTGTATATTAACTTCTTGTTTTATTGCTTTGGCAAAAGTTGTTCACTGCAATTCATTCCAATAAAGCTATTTTACATTGTGAAAGAGAGAGAGAGACAGAGACAGAAAGAAACAGATAGAGAGACAGTGAAAGAGGGATAGAGAGAGAGAAATGTAAAAATGAGGGTCAGTAAGAGATTGCTTTATTTAATTGTCCCGTTGCCACTCTCTCTCTCTCTCTCTGTCTAACTCTCTCTCTCTCTCTCTCTCTCTCTCTGTCTAACTCTCTCTCTCTTTCTCTCTGTCTAACTCTCTCTCTCTTTCTCTCTGTCTAACTCTCTCTCTCTCTCTCTTTTTCAGCTCTTATCCCCCTATTATTATAAATGCTCTCATTCTCTCTCTCTCTCCTTTTCTCTCTATTATCACTTAATCTCTCTCTCTCTCTCTCTTTCTGAATGAGGTGTGTCTCTCGCTCGCTCTGACCTTGTGCTGTCAGCTGTTTTAATGAGGCTTAAAAGAACAGTGTTACTGAGTGAGTGTGTGTGTTTGTGTGTAGTGTGAGTGTGTGTGTGTCTGTGTGTGTGTTTGTGTGTAGTGTGTGTGTGTGTGTGTGTGTGTGTGTGTGTGTTTTAAAACCTGGCTCGACACGTGTGCCCCCGCACTCGCTCGCCCCGGAGAATGCCAGGATACCCTCTCTGACCTGGCACTGATGCAGCATGTGTTACTGGCTCAATCAAACTGGCTAACGGCACTGCTGTACTCATTAACTCAGCATGCAGAGAGTGTGTGTGTGTGTGTGTGTGTGTGTGTGTGTGAGAGAGTGTGTGTGTGTGTGTGTGTGTGAGAGTGTTTGATCTAGCACAGTATCAGTACAGAAACTCTGCTTCCATATATACAGCTCTGGAACAAATTAAGAGAATTAAGAGCTAAAAATCACAGTTTTTTTCATGCATCTTGGCATCATGTTCTCCTCCACCAGTCTTACACACTGCTTTTGGATAACTTTATGCTGCTTTACTCCTGGTGTAAAAATTCAAGCAGTTCAGTTTGGTGGTTTGATGGTTTGTGATCATCCATCTTCCTCTTGATTATATTCCAGAGGTTTTTAATTTGGTAAAATCAAAGAAACACATCATTCTTAGGTTATTTAAATTAGATTAAATACTAAAATCATCCAAACTATGAAGAAAAGCACATGGAATTATTTAAGAAACAAAAAAAGCGTTAAACTATTGTTTAGATGATCAGTTTTGAACATCTCTGCTGGATTTTCTCAGTCAGTTTTATGAGGTAGAGTCTCCTGGAATTCAGGCTTTCAGTTAACAGCTGTGCTGAACTCATCAAGAGTTAATTACTTGAATTTTTGCCGCTTTCTTGCATCCATTACAATGGACATTGTGTATTTCTTTATTTTTTTTAGTTTTGAGAGCTGTTTGTTGTACATCAGAATAGACCATGAACCAGCCAATAAACAATACAATGAACAAGTTTATAAACCAATGAAACAGTAATTTGGCCCCGCCCACTGCAAAAAACTATAGAAAAACAGCGGAACTAGTAGAGCCATTGATGCAAAGTAACAGATTATTTTTACTAATTTAATGTGATTTATAACACTTTTTTGTCATGTTTTATTATTTTTTTTAATTAATGATAAACCCCACCTACCTCTGCCAAAACTCACTAATCTTATATAAAATATATGACATATAAAATATAACACACAGGCCTCCAATGCATTGGAATAAAAAAAATATTTTAGTTAATTGCATTTATTTGCTATATTAATGTTATAGTAAATAATTAGAATCTTCTTTTCTGTGCATTACAGCCAGAAAACATCAATCTTAATTAATCTTAATCGTAATTCAAGTCTGAAAGGGTTCATGTTAGTTTGAGAGCATCAGTTAAAGTAAAGTAGTGAAGAGGTAGAGTTACAGGTATACAGTGAATAGTGAATATTTAAGTAATGTTCTAATTTAAACTATTTAAATAAGTAAATAAATAAATTACTTTAGGAAGAAAATGAAGGTGAGTTAATCTGAATAAAAAGAAGAATTTCAAGAACTTAGAAGTATCCTCAATACAGTCGCATAAAAACACCATTGAACCTATTATAATGATGGAACTGGCACTCATCAGTTATCAGCCTCAGAAACCACACAGTATTTAGGTTTGTTTAACACTGTTTTTAAGTTACTACATGATTCCTTATGTGTTCCTTCATAATCTGATAGATCACTTCATTATTCGTTTATAGTGTAATAGTAGTAGTGAACAGTAATAGTGAAGTACAAGTGGTTCTAATGTTTTGGCTGATTTGTGGAGTTCAGTGTGTTCTGGAGGACGCAGTGTTCCTACAGTTCCTTTATAAAAGCCTGAAAACACAATACAACCCCGTAACACACACACACACACACACACACACACACACACACACACACCTCCCACTCCTTTGTTTTGTGTATTCTGAATAGCAGCTTCTCTTCCGAAGTTTATCCACTAATTCCTTCCCACTGAACCCCCGGGATCTCGCTCGCCCTCGCCCTCTCTCTTTGTCGGTGTGTGTGTGTGTGTATTGGTGTGTGTGTGAATGTGTGTGTGTGTGTGTGTGTAGGTGTGTGTGTGTGTGTGAGCTCTAGGCTATCCGAGTAGCCTGGCTCTGTCTGATCTATCACTTTAGCATGCTAATATGCTAACAGCCTCAGAGCAGGACGCCCACTGCACCCTCAGGAGGAGTCTCTCTCTCTCTTTCTCTCTCTCTTTTAAACATCTGCACCTCACTCGCACTCTCTCTCTCCCTTTCTCGACCTCTATATTTATCTGTCTCTCTCTCTCTCCTCTCTCTCTCTCTATATATATATATATACATTTATCTGTCTCACTCTCTCTCCCACTCGTCTACTTTCCTCTCTCCACTGCACTTGATCTGACTCTCTCTCTTCATTAAACATCTGCACCTCGCTCGTCCTCTCTCTCTCAACCTCTATATTTATCTGTCTCACTCTCTCTCCCACTCCTCTTTCTTCACTTTCCTCTCTCCACTGCACTTTATCTGTCTCACTCTCTCTCTCCTTTAAACATCTGCACCTCACTCATCCTCTCTTTCTCGCCCTCTATATTTATGTCTCACTCTCTCTCTTTCGCTCTCTCTCTTAACCTCTATATTTATCTGTCTCACTCTCTCTCTCCCACTCGTCTTTCTTTGCTTTCCTCTCTTCTCTGCACCTTATCTGTCTCACTCTCTCTCTCCTTTAAACATCTGCACCTTGCTCACCCTCTCTCTGTCTCGCTCTCTCCCTCTCTCAACCTCTATATTTATCTGTCTCACTCTCTCTCCCACTCGTCTTTCTTCACTTTTCTCTCTCCACTGCACTTTATCCGTCTCTCTCTCTCTCTCTCTCCTGCACCTTGCTCGTCCTCTCTCTTTCTCGCCCTCTATATTTATGTCTCACCCTCTTTCTCTCTTTCGTGCTCTCTCTCAACCTCTATATTTATCTGTCTCACTTTCTCTCCCACTTGTCTTTCTTCACTTTCCTCTCTCTACTGTGTTTTATCTGTCTATCTCTCTCTCCTTTAAACATCTGCACCTCGCTCATCCTCTCTTTGTCTCGCTCTCTCGACCTCTATATTTATCTGTCTCACTCTCTCTCCCACTCGTCTTTCTTTACTTTCCTCTCTTCACTGCGCTTTATCTGTCTCTCTCTTTCTCTCTCTTTTAAACATCTGCACCTCACTCAGCCTCCCTCTCTCTTAACCTCTATATTTATCTGTCTCACTTTCTCTCCCACTCGTCTTTCTTTACTTTCCTCTCTCCACCGTGTTTTATCTGTCTCTCTCTCCCTCTGCTTTAAACATCTGCATTTTGCTCGCCCTCTCTGTCTCGCTCTCTCGCCCTCTATATTTATCTGTCTCGCTCTCTCCCCCTTGTCTTTCTTCACTTTCCTCTCTCTACTGTGCTTTATCTGTCTATCAGTTCAGTTCAGTTCAGAGGTGCTTTATTAGCATGAATGTAATTACATACACTATTGCCAAAGCAATTAATAATACAAGTAAACAGACGTTATAAAAAAATAAAAAAAAAATAAAAAAAAAAATAATAAAAAAAAATACTAATAATAACAAAAATAAAATACATAAGTAAATCTACAGATTAGAGAGAAAAAAAAAAAAGAGTAATATTAAAAAGGTTGAGTTATTAATAAAGAAAAGAAGTAAAAGTAGTAATAAAGCATGTTAAAGTTAGATTAATAGAAGTAAAAGAGGTAACATTAATATATTAATATCAATATAACATATTACAGATATAAGTACAGATATTAGTGATTGGTGGACGGTCTCACTGGTTGTCTCTCAGGTTGTGACAGGCTGTAATGTATTGGGCAGCGAGTGTGATCAGCTCTCTGCTCTCTCCCAGTATGTAGGGCAGTTTGTGTGTATTAGTGCAGTGTAGGAACTCGGGGGCGATGCTGCTAAATTTCCTGTAATATAAACTCCTGATGGAGTGGTATTTTGGACACTCTGTGAGGAAGTGCAGCTCTGTCTCCACCACTGCCAGCTCACAGTGAGAGCACAGTCTGGCCTCTCTGGGTGTCCAGTTCTGCCTGCGCCGGCCGGTCTCCACGGCCAGGCTGTGCTCACTGAGTCTGTACATGCTCAACATCTTTCTCAGTTTTCTATCTTTAATTTCTGTCAGGTAATCTGCCAGAGTGTATTCTCGGTTCAGAGCCGAATAGCACTGCAGTCTGTGCTGCTGTTTTACTGTCTCAGTCCAGTGTGTGATGTATTTCTGTTTTTGTTGGGTAATAATTTGGTTGGGTTTAATGTTTTGGGCGAGTGTGTAGTGGGGCTGGGTGGTGTGTGTGATGTCAGTGTGTGTTAGGTCAGTGAGATTCAGGATCAGCTGGGTTAGGGGACTCCTCTGGATGTTCAGCTCTTGGCAGGTCAGTGCTTTATAGTGGAGTGAGTGGGGGTCACTAGATTGAATGTGCTTCCAGAAGTTTATGGCTCTTTTTTGAATGTTAATTATTAGAGGGTACTGTCCTAATTCTGCTCTGCAGGCCGTGTTCGGGGTCTTCCTCTGCACACTGAGGAGATTCCTGCAGAACTCTGTGTGCAGAGTTTCAACTGGGTGTTTGTCCCAGTTTAAAAAATCATTTTGAGTGAGGGGTCCCCAAACCTCACTACCATATAATGCAATGGGTTCTATTATTGATTTAAATAATTTTAGCCAGATTTTAATGGGAATTTCAAATTTAACAGATTTTTTAATGGCAAAAATAGCTCTTCTCGCTTTTTCTTTGAGCTCCTTCACAGCCAAGCCAAAACTTCCAGTATAACTGAACGTTACACCCAAATATGTGTATGTTTTAGTATATTCAATATTTGTGTTATTAATTTTAAAATTAAAATTCCCCTGACTTTTTGTCCCTTTTTGAAACACCATGATTTTGGTTTTTTGGTGGTTTATTTTCAAAGCCCATGTGTGACAAAAGTCCTCCAGCACTTTGAGACTTTGTTGTAGTCCCTCTCTCGTAGGGGACAGTAAAACGAGGTCGTCTGCATAAAGAAGACATTTGACCTCGGTGTCACCCAAAGTAAGACCAGGTATATTACTGGATTGATCCAATTTTTCTGCCAATTCATTAATATATAAATTAAACAGAGTGGGGCTCAGACTACAGCCTTGTCTTACTCCTCGTGACTGTGGAAAGAAGTCTGTTCTGAGATTTTCAATTTTAACTGCACATTTACTTTGTGAGTACATCGATTTAATTACATCATATGTTCTCCCCCCAACACCATTCTCCACCATTCTCTAAATAATCCGGTATGCCAAATTGAGTCAAAAGCTTTCTGGAAATCCACAAAGCAGGTAAAGATTTTGTGTTTATTTTGAGTTACATGTTTATCAATGAGCGTGTGGAGGGTGAAAATGTGGTCTGATGTTCTGTGGTTTGGTAAAAAGCCAATTTGATTTTTACTCAGAACGTCATGTTCTATTAGAAATTGTGTAATTCTGCTGTTCAGGATGCTGCAGAATATCTTACCTAGGTTACTACTTACACAAATTCCTCTGTAATTGTTTGGGTTAAATTTATCTCCAGTTTTGAAAATAGGGGTTATGAGTCCTTCATTCCACGTAGTTGGGAAGTGGCCGACATTTAAAATAAAATTAAATAGTTTTAAGATAGCCAATTTGAATATATGATTTGTGTTTTTTAACATTTCATTTAACACACCATCTGTTCCACAGGCTTTTTTAGGCTGAATATTTTTTAGTTTTTCCTCTAACTCCTTTTCTGTAATTGGGAAGTCGAGGGGGTTCTGGGAATTCTTAATAATTGTTTCAAATGCCTGTAGTTTTTCAGATATTTCAAATTGTTTTCTATTTATTAATGGAGTACTGTACAATTTTTCAAAATGATTTCTCCATGTATTTCCATTAATGATTGTTAATTGTTCATGATCTGTTCGGTTTAATGATTTCCAATGATTCCAGAATGAATTAGAATTAATTGATTCTTCTAAATTGTTAATTTGATTTTGTATATGTTTGTATTTTTTAATTCTTAGCGTATGTTTGTATTCTTTAAGTGCTTCACAGTACTTTGTGCGTAATTCCTGATCATGAGGTTCTCTGTGTTTCTGATTGGATAACCTTCTTAGTTCTTTCCTCTTGTTTTTACAGTCCTGATCAAACCATTTGTTTTCTTGGGTCTTTTTGGGTTTGTTTTTTCTAATGCTTAAATTTGAAATTTGGATGGCACGGTCAAAAATTCTGTTTAAATGTTCCACAGCCATGTCAATCTTTTTGTCTATCTCTCTCTCCTTTAAACATCTGCACCTCGCTCGTCCTCTCTCTCTCTCTCAACCTCTATATTTATCTGTCTCGCTCTCTCCCACTTGTCTTTCTTCACTTTCCTCTCTCCAATGCACTTGATCTGTCACTCTCTCCTTTAAATCTCTGCACCTCTCTCTCTCACTTTCTCTCTCGACCTCTATATTTATCTGTCTCACTCTCTTCTTTTCTCTTCCAATTACTTTCTCTTTCTTTATCTGTCTCTTTCTCGTGCACTTTTCTTGTCTGTCTCGGTCCCTTAATCAACTTCTCATCTCTATCTGTCTCTCTATAAGTCTCTATTTCTCTCTCTTATTCTGCCTCTCTCTCTCTCTCTCTCTCTCTCTCTGGTGCACTTTGCTTGTCTGTCTCTCTCTCTCTCTCTCTTTCTCTATCTCATCCTTTCCTTACTTTTCTGTCTCTTACTTTCTTGTCTCTTTGTGGTTAGCAGTGTGCATCTTCTCTAACCGTATGTCTCTCTCTGTCTCTCTTCATCTGTCTCTCTTTATCCCTCGCTCTCTCTCTCTCTGTGTAAATGGATGCTGGTCCCAGGTGTCTACTGTCCTGGTTTTTGGGCAGGACGGAGCGAGGGAATAGTAGAGGAGGAGAGGAAGAGAGGGAGGAGGAGGAGGAGAGGAGGCAGGCGGGTGTCTGAACTGCTCTGTCACACTAATGGGGAATCATGCTGAGGAAGCACAGCAGCAGCACCGCACTGTACACACACACACACACTGTACACACACTGTACACACACTGTACACACACTGTACACACACGCACACACACGCACACACACGCACACACACACACACACACACACACACACACACACACACACACACACATACACACACATACACACACATACACACACATACACACACACTGTACACACACACACACACTGTACACACACACACACACTGTACACACACTGTACACACACGCACACACACACACACACACAAACACACACACACACACACACACACACACACACACACACACACACACACACATACACACACACACACACACACACACACAATGTACACAGACGCACACACACAGGATCACAGGGAGAGGGAGAGGGATTACAGAAAGAAAAGAGTGAAAAAGGAATAGTCTGAGACTAAGGAAGAGAGAAAGAACAGAGCTAAAGCAACAATAAAGAGATATACCAAATCAAACAGAGAGAAAGAACAAGAGAGTGAAAGAGAGAGAGAACAGAATAAAAAGAGAGGGAGAAAGAAATAGGAAGAAGAAGGAAAACAAGGAAGAAGTGATACAGGGAGTTGAAAAAGAGCGATAACTTCGAATGAGAATAAGACTGAGAGAAAAAACAAGAAAGAAAGAGTGAGAAATGAATGAGAACAAAAGAGACGTAGACAACAAAAGAAAGAGAGACAATGGAGCGATAGAAAGGGGTAGAACAACTAGAAAGAAAAGATATTGAGGACGAAGTAAGGGGATGAAGGCAGGAGAAAAGGGTGGAGCAAGATGGAGATGGATAACGAGAGAAATAGGAGGTGAGAGAGGAGAGATAGAGGGATGGAAAAGAAAGAAAGAGAGGGTAATAAATAAGGAAAACAAGAAAGAAGCGATATAGGGATTAGAAAAGAAAGAGAGAGAGAACAGAAACTGAAAAAAGAATAAGACTAAGAGGAAAAACATGAAAGAAAAAGTGAGAAATTAATGAGAATGAAAAGAGAAGTAGACAACATAAGAAAGAGAGAGCGGAGAGATAGAAAGAGGTAGAAAAACTAGAAAGAAAAGATATAGACGACAACGTGGGAGATGAAGATAGATAAAGAGAGGAATAGGGATGAGAGAGGAGAGACAGAGGAATGGAATAGAAAGAGAGAGAAAGATAAAGAAGGAAAACAAGAGAAAAGCGATACAGGGAATAGAAAAAAAGAGAGAGAACAAAAACTGAGAAAAAGAATAAGACTGAGAGAAAAAAACAAGAAACGGAGAGATAGAAAGAGGTAGAAAAGGAGGAAAGAAGAGACATAGGGGACTAAGTAGGAGATGAAGGCAGAAGAAAAGGATGGAGTGAGACTGAGAGAGAGAGAAATGTCAGGCGATAAAATAGAGAGAGAGCAGAACAAAAAAGTGAGAAAGAAATAGGAAGAAGAAGGA
>NC_064429.1:37639277-37646777 GCF_023375975.1 Astyanax mexicanus
TGTGTGTGTGTGTGTGTGTGTGTGTGTGTGTGTGTGTGTGTGTGTTGCTGTAGGGGGACAAAGCAGATTGAAAAAACATCTGCAGAGCTTCAGTGGTTGAATTTCAGACCAGCTGTTCATTTCTTCATGTTTTCCAACACACACACACACACACTACACACACACACACACACACACACTCCTCAATTACTGCCTTTATTTGAGTTTTCCTCTGATGTGTGTATTCCTACAGTTCAGTACTGTGATGTCGACTCGACCTGAACCCGTCGCTTTATAACTGATTCCTCTCTGGAAATAAAGACTCAAAACATTTAGGCTGCATCATTTATTCAATGGTGAAAAAATGAAAAGTGGTGAGAAATAGTGAATGTTTTGTTTAGTTTGGGTTAATTTTGTTCAGCTTTGGTCTAGACCTGAAGATTATATTAGGTCAGTTTTGATTTCAGCAAAAAGTTCAATTTTCTTCGGTTTTAGTTTCGACCAAAAGATGAAATTGTTCAGTTTCACAAAAAGGCTTAATTTTGTTTCATTTTGCTCTGTTTAGGCCAAACAATTAATTTAGTTCAGTTTTGGTTTCGGCCAAACATTTAATTTTGTCTGGTTTTGGCCAAAAGTTTTATTTTTGGTTGATGTTGATTTTGGTCAAATGTTTTATTTTGGTCCGATTTGGTTTTGGATAAACGTTTCATGTTGTTTGGTTTTGGTTTTGGCCAAGTGTTTCATTTTATACGTTTTTTGGTTTAGGCCAAACGTTTCATTTTTTCCGGTTTTAATTTTGGCCAAAAGATTCATTTTGTGGAGTTTCACAAAAAAGCTTATTTTTGCTCATTTTTGGCTTACGCCAAACATTCCATTTTGTTTGGTTTTGGCCAAAAGTTTAACTTTGTTGGATTTCACAAAAAAGTTTAATTTTGTCCGTTTTGGTTTTAGCCAAAAAAATCAATTTTGTCCAGTTTTGGTTTCGGCCAAAAGATTCATTTTGTTGGGTTTCACAAAAAAGCTTAGTTTTGTTTGGTTTTGGGTTTCGGCCAAAATTTAAATTTTGTTACAAAAAAGTTTAATTTTGTCTGGTTTTGGTTCCAGCCAAAAAAAAAATTTTTTTTTCCGTTTTGGTTTCGGCCAACGTTTTATTTTTATTTTTCTTTTTACTTTAGTTTTAGCCAAACGTTTAATTTTGTTCGGTTTTGGTTTTGGCCAAATCAATACTTAATTTTGTTCAGTTTCGGACAACAATTTTAATTTTGATGCACCATTAATTATTATATAATAATTAATCTATACAGCGTTTGTAGCTATTTAAACAGCAGCAGATGCACGCTCACGAACCTGCAGAGACTCCAACCCTCAAACTACTGCCTGCAGGATCGTGATGTTATATCAGCCCTGCGTGCACAACCATACACTCCCACTAATTTACCATCCCTCACCTGTAGAGACACACACACACACACACACACACACACTCTCTCTCGCAGTGCTGAGAGAATTAAAATGTCCTTCCATTACGTGTCCAAATCGCCGTAATGCCGATGATTCATTAGCCGCCGTCGCTAATGCTAATCAGATGGGTGATAAGCTCGGGAAGTGCCACTGAGACGTGTTTTCCTTTTCCACGACCGACCGTTTCCCAAACCGCTGCAGATACTCTACTCATTATTTATTATTTATTTATTCACTGAGTTGTTTATTTGTTTGTTTGTCTCATTTTTATGGCAGAATGAACCAAGTTTTAGCCCTAAAACTCTTCACCTCATATCATCACGCTAATTAACAAAATTAAAGTGTAAATTCATGCGCTTTCAATCTATAAAAACAATTACATAATGTATTACTGCAGGCTAGAACTAGCGTCACATAGCATCAACTCAGAACACACCTTTGCAACGCCATGGCAACCACTTACAAACACCACAGCATGTAAGAATCAACTTAGAAAATATCTTAGCAGCCCACTGCAACCACCTAGAAACACCCCAGAAATAAATGCAATACCACATCTACCGCATAGAAAACGCCTAGCAACAAGCCGATAGCATCAGCTTAGAATACACCACAGCAACACCACAGAAACCACCTAGAAACACTAATGCAATAAATGCAATATCATAGCTACCACATAGTAAACACCTAGCAACACAACATCGTAGAATCAACTTAGAAAACACCTTAGCAACACCAGAGCAATCAACTTAGAATCAACCCCACAGCAAGCACCTAGAAACACCACAGCGGTAAATGCAACACCATAGCGACCACGTAGCAAACACCTAGCGACAAACACATTGCATTAACTTAAAGCAATAAATGCAATACCACAGCTACCACATAGAAACACCAAGCAACATTGTAGAATCAACTTAGAAAACACAAGAGCCATAAACGCAATAATACAGCTACCACTTAGTAAAAGCCTAGCAGAAAACACCTTAGCAACCACCCAGGCGTCTCGTTATTAATGATAAATTAGCTTGAAGCGACGGAGCGCCGGTCACTCGAGGTTCAGCAGAATGAGGTTAAATCAGAATCAGAAACTGAAGAAAGTCTTTGTGAATTTCCTCAATAACGTTCTGATCTCCTCACGCTCCCGACGACTCCACCGCTCTCCAGCGTAAAGTCTCAGTAATTACGCCTCCGCCGCCGCAAACGCCGACTCATGAAGCCTCATTAGATCCACACTGCCTCAATTAGCCGCCGCGCCGAGCGCTAATCAGCCGCCGAGCTCTGGCGTTCCGGCTGGAAAAGCCAGGACCGGACTCTCAGTCCATTTCATTCATTCAGAACATATAAGATCATTCTCCCGAATCCGTCATCGTTCTGTAATCAGCCCGGGTCAGCCCAGAGCAGAACCACCGGTTCCGGACGCTCGCCGACCCGAACGGCCTTTCAGAGACCGCGGGAGCCCCGGCGTACGCCGGCGTTTCAGAGCTCCGAACATGAGTCACCTGCGCTAACAAGAACATTACCACTCAACAGTGCCCAACGGGGGTTAAAGTAGGGGTTTCCGATAAAGTGGCCAGTCAGAAGAGGAATATAGGATGTGTTTTGAACAATTCAGATGTTTAAATATAATCCTCTGGAATATAAAACCACCAAACTGAACTGCTTGAATTTTTCCCCCAGGAGTAAAGCAGCATAAAGTTATCCAAAAGCAGTGTGTAAGACTGGTGGAGGAAGAGAACATGATGCCAAGATGCATGAAAAAAAACAGTGATTAAAAACCAGGGTTATTCCACCAAATATTGAAGTCTTAAAACTTAATCCGTCAGTCGCAACAAGGACCATCAAAAACATTACAATGATGAAACTGGCACTCATCAGGACTGCCCCAGTAAAGGAAAAGCAATAGACCCAAAGCACCACTATGGCCCTAACCAGGGACACGTTTCCAATAAAGTGGCCACTTTAATCGTGTGTGTGTGTCTATACAATGGAAACTGCATGATCAGCGACATGCAAATAATTCAATATCTCAGCAAATCAGAGGCAGCTATTGATCGGTTGCTATGCAGCATTTTTTCCACTTCCTCTATTCTGGGATCTGAACAGCTCGGGGTCGCCGCGGCAGCAGGCGGCCCTAAAGGTCGCGACCTTATGAATAATTGGCTGCACTCAGGAGGTCAGGAGTCGCTGGCCCCTCCCCCGCCCCCGCTTCCTCACACGACCCATAATGCCACTTGTTCCGCTGGTGGATATTTATAGCCGAGTGCCGACCGTATGCAGACTGACACAAAAGCGCCGGACTCGGATCAATACCAGTCATTTCTGACTCTAACAGAACCTTCAGAACCTGAACCAGCACTCCAGAACCCTCAGATTTACTCTTAAAGAACCTTCAGAACCTGAACCAGTGCTCCAGAACCTGAACCAGTGCTCCAGAACCTTCAGATTTACTTTCACAGAACCTTCAGAACCTGATCCAGTACTCCGGAGCCTTCAGACCCAAACCAGACACCAACCAGAACCTAAACCAGCGCTCCAGAACCCTCAGATTTTCTCTTTCAGAGCCCTTAGAACCTGAACCAGCGCTCCAGAACCCTGAGATTTACTCTTACAAAGCCTTTAGAACCCGAACCAGCGCTCCGGAACCTTCAGACCCAGCCAGATACCACTCAGAACCTGAACCAGAGCTCCAGAACCTTTTAGAAGTGTTCTTTGAACATCTTGTCAATGGTTCTACAGTATATAGAACCAAAGAGGGTTCCACCATTGTTACAATTTTAAAAAATAGTCTATAAGAACCTTTTCTTTGCAGGGCAGGTGGTTAAAGTGTTCTTTGCTTTGTTGGAAACGCTTTGATAGATGGTTCTAGGTACCAACAAACACAGTTCCACCACTGCTGTCTGTGTTTTTAGTAGTGCAGTAAACAGAACTGTTATTTGGGGTAAGAATGCGGTGTTTTGGTGAATCAGGAACGCTGGTATGCGACGCTGCGGATCGTAGAACCGATGCGGGGTGCTGCGGCGCTCGTTAGAGAGCAGTTTGGCGCTGTGATGTGAGCCGACACCAGCCTGGCTCGGAGAACGCCGGAGGTTTTACTCATTACCGCGCTAACAACGCCAACGTGCGAGAGTGTGTGTGTGTGTGTGTGTGTGTGTGTGTGTGTGTGTGTGTGCGCACAAGAGTGTGTGTGCAAGAGTGTGAGAGTGTGTGAGTGAAATACCCAACACCTGGTGCTGCAGTTGGTGAAGCAGCCAATAAGGCCAGTCTTCACACACACTTACACTCATTTAACACACACACACACACACTAACACACACTAATCGTGCACACACTGATCACACACACATACACACACTCTCTCGGTTCCCTGGACACATCTATGGCTAGAACGTGTGAGTGGGAGGTGTTTGAGAGCACGGTCCAGATTAAGAAAAAGCACGGCAAAAAAAAAAAAGCGTAGGAAAGTCGGAAAATAAGAAAAAGGATTGCGACATATTTAGGTCTTTAAATCTTTATTCAGAATGAAAGAACCCTTTTAATAAAAAGTTAAATAAATAGTTAAATAACAGCTTTATGTTCTATACAAAACATGTGCATAAAGTTCTTTACACAAAATAACTCTCATATAAAGATAAAGAATAGAGCTCACCAGCTTTGTTCTTATCAGTTTTATTCTTTTTCAGAATGAGCCGTTTAAGGGCTCTGTCACTTTTATGCAAATAAGCTGTTCACATATGTACAATAAGCGTTTACCACTTGCAAGAGTTAGCTTGAGCTAAATATCAAAATACGAAGTACTTAAAACATCTGCAGACTCCATCATCTGCTAAATTGCCATGAACAGCAGGTAAAGATCCCACCCTCAAAAGAAGTCTGCAGGCTAACTCTGCTATGTACTGTCCCTATATATAGAACCCCTTCTTGGTTAGAAGAAGTGTTGTTCTTGGTGCTCTTTAGACCCATTTGCAAAAGGTAGTATAGCCCCTTTAGAATATGTAGAATATGATTAAATGGTTATTTACACATTTTGTAGATGGTTCTCTATAGAACCTTTGAACCTAAAGGGTTCTTTTACTATTTAGAGCCATAAAAGTCCATATTTTTAGCACGGAATAGAGCCGTTTTTGCTTGGATTGTACGTAAAGTGAACACGGCATTGTTAGAAACCTTTAGATGGTTGTTGGTAGAACCACACAGGGTTCCACCATGGTTCTGAGTCCAGGAGCAGTGAAAGCTGGTGGTGATGTGGGTCTACTTCGGATCCATAAAACGCCAGAACCAGAACAACCAGCATGAAGCAACTCCTACAGTGTGTTGGTACGAGTTGGTGTGTGTGTTGGAGTGTGTGTGTGTGTGTGTGTGTGTGTGTGTGTGTTTTGGGCCCCCCTGGTCCAGCCGGTGCTGCAGGGTGAGCTTTGTGCTGCTGAAGGTTTATGAACTTATCAAGAGGCTCTGAGGGCAGCGGCACCTCGGGGAGACCGGAGGGGCATCCAGCTCTACTAGACTGGCAGAGTGTTTGGTGTGTGTGTGTTTGGTGTGTGTGTTTGGTGTCTGTGTGTGTGTGGTGTGTGTATAGTGTGTGTGTGTAGTGTGTGTGTGTGTGTGGGAGGATTGTAAAGTAATGCTCAGGCTTTAGTTTGAGCCTCTTCATAACGAAGCCTCGGGCAGCGAGAGAAACATATACGAGATCTTCACTCTGAAAAAACACCAACCAGAACAATAAACACCCTCTCCCGAACCCTCACCATCCGTCTCACACTGTCTCAACTCTGTCTCACTATCTCTCACTTTCTCTCTCACACTGTCTCTCTATCTTTCAACCTCAATGTCGCTCACAATGTCTCACTATCTCTCACTTTCTCTCACACACTGTCTCACTATCTCTCTAGCACACTGTCTCACTATCTCTAGCACACTGTCTCACTCTCACTATCTCTCACTTTCTCTCTCACACTGTCTCACTATCTCTCTAGCACACTGTCTCACTCTCACCATCTCTCACTTTCTCTCTCACACTGTCTCACCATCTCTAGCACACTGTCTCACTCTCACTATCTCTCACTTTCTCTCACACACTGTCTCACTATCTCTCACTCTCTCTCACACACTGTCTTTCTATCTTTCAACCTCAATGTTGCTCACAATGTCTCACTATCTCTCAACCTCACTGTTGCTCACACTGTCTCACTCTCCCTCTCAACCTCATTGTTGCTCACACGGTCTCATTATCTCTCTGTCTCTTACAATTTCACGCTCACATGGTCTCACTAGCTCTCACACTACCTCTCACTACCGCTCACATAGCCTTACTATCTCTCACTTTTTCTCTTACACTGTCTCACACTCACATTGTCTCATTTTCTCTCACACACTGTCTCACAATTTCTCAACCTCACTGTTTCTCACCATCTTTCTCATATCGTCTCAGTGTATCTTACAGCATCACTGTAAGACACTCACTGTGTCTCACTCCAACTTTCTATCTCTTAATTATTCATCCATTTTATTCTCTAAGCTCATCTCTTTCTCCATGCTCTCTTCCGTATGTCTCTCTACTTCTCATTTGAGTCTCTCCGTTTCTCTCCACTGCCTTCATGCCCAACAGCATCTCATCTCTCTTTCTGTCCTCTTTCTGTCCCTCTCTTTTGATCTCCTTGATGTCCTTTAACACTTTCTCTCTTTCCGACACACACACACACCCACACACACCCACACACACACACCCACACACACACACACTATACACACACACACACACACACACAGAAAGTCATTGGGGTAGAGGTGTGTGTGATGAACTCATTTGTTTACCTGGGTGTTCGTCCCAGCGGGCAGTGACAGTAAACTACGATGAGATAATGCTCACACACACACACACACACACACACACACACACACACACACACACACACACACACACACACACACACACACTCTTTGGAGCCAGCTTTTAAAGTGCAGGTTTAGGCAGAGTATTGTAGGAAGATGCTGTTACTTTACTGTGAGGAGGATTTGGATGGATGGATATATGGACGGATAGATGGACGGATGGATGGACA
>NC_064429.1:37656777-37759277 GCF_023375975.1 Astyanax mexicanus
AGCTGCAGATCACAATAGAGTCGTTTTCTTCCTGCAAAAGTTTTTTTCCCCCTCTAAAGTAACTTTATTTAATGGGCTCAAAAACTCTCAGCTCCCAGATAAACTGTTCCATATGCAGACTCCCAGCGTGAAGCGAGAGAGTGAGTGAGAGAGAGAGAGAGAGAGAGAGAGAGAGAGGGAGAGAGAGAGAGAGAGAGAGAGAGAGAGGGAGGTCAGGCAGCATGTGGAAAAGCTCTATCACAAACACAGTGGAGTGTGCAGAGCGAGGACAGAAGGAGGAAAACAAAAGCAAAGAAAGAGAGAGAGATAAAATTAGAGAGAGAGAGAGAGAGAGAGAGAGAAAGAGTGAGATAAACAGAGAGAGAGAAAGACAGACATCTCACACTTTGCATTCAGATCTGATCAGCGCGTTTACATTAACTTGGATATTTAGATATAGAGAGTTTACATGAGTCGGATAATAATCAGATTTTAAAATGGCTCAATATTTCTCGTCCGATGTTGAATGTGTCTCGTGAGACTTATATAAATGTTTAAACAAATGTTTGACATCAAATAAATAATTTTCAACACATATATTTCAACTAGTATAAAAATATACATGTTTAAAATCTAGTCTCGTTACGTTCTCATGAACCCAAAATCTTTTTAATCTGGTCTCATTCTCATAAACCCAATATCGTTTCTCGTCTCATCTTTTTCTCATGAACCCAGTATTGTTTTTTATTTCATCTCCTTCTCATGACCGAAGTCTCATTCCTCATCTCATCTCATTCTCATGAGCCCAGTATTGTTTTTCGTCTCATTTCGTTTTCATTGCCCAATATCGTTTCTCGTCTTGTCTCATTCTCATGAACTTCATATCCTTTCTAGTCTGGTCTTATTCTCATGACTCCAATATCGTTTCCCTTCTGGTCTCATTCTCATGCATCCAGTATTGTTTATCATCTCATCTCCTTCTTATGAACCCAATATATTACCTAACGTAATAATCATACTCATGAACCCAATATCGTTTCTCGTCTCAGTCTAATTCTCATGAATCCAGTATCCTTTCTAGTCTCGCCTCGTTCTCATGAAACTGTATCGTTTCTCATCTAGTGTTGTTCTCATGAACCAAACATCGTTTCTCGTCTCGTTCTTATGAACCAAGTAACATTTTTGACCTTGTTCTCATTAACCCAATATTGTTTCTCTGTTCCCTCATTCTCATAAACCCAGTATCATTTCTCATATAGTCTCGAATCGTTCTCTTGAACCTAATATAATTTCTCGCCTTGTTCTCATAACCCATTATTGTTTCTCATCTTGCCTCAATCTCATAAACCTGTGTTGTTTCTAGTCGTCTCATTCTCATGAACCCAATATCATTTCTCGTCTCGTCTCACGAACCCAGTATCGTTTCTCATCTCGTTTCTGTTCTTATGAACCCATTATCATTTCTCATGTTGTTCTCGTTAACCCAATATTGTTTCTCATTTCTCACGTTGTTCTTGTTAACCCAATATTGTTTCTCATCTAGATTCTCATAAACCCAATATAATTTCCCATCTTGTCTCGTTCTAATGAACCCAATATCATTTCTCGCCTTGTTCTCAGAACCCAATATTGTTTCTCGCCTTGCCTCAATCTCACAAACCTGTATTGTTTCTCGTCATCTCATTCTCATGAACCAAGTATCATTTCTCGTCTAATCTCACAAACCCAGTATCGTTTCTTTTCTCATTTATGTTCTTATGAACCCATTATAGTTTCTTACGTTGTTCTCGTTAACCCAATATTGTTTCTCTGTTGCCTCATTCTCATGAACCCAATATCATTTCTCATCTCATCTCGAATTGTTCTCATTAACCCAATATAATTTCCCATCTTGTCTCGTTCTATCAAACCCAGTATCATTTCTCGCCTTGTTCTCATAACCCAATATCGATTCTTGTCTTGCCTGATTCTCATAAACCTGTATCGTTTCTCATCTAGTCTTGTTCTCATGAACCCAATATGATTTCTCTTCACATCTCAAATACGTCTCATAATTCCCCTTGTATACATGCACTGTATACACAAATCTGAGCTCAAATACAGCACTCTTTAGCAGATTTTATTATAGATATTACTGTGATGTAAGATATCGGGAGTATGCGGTTTCCGTGACTACGGTAATAATCAGATTATAATCTGATTTTTGAGGGAATGTAAACGGATTTAATGTTATTTTCTGACTTATATTGAATGTGTGTGAGACGGGGTGTGTGAGGGGCACAGCGGGAGGTGTATGAAGCGCAGGCAGCCGAGGTCAAAGGGTACACCACACACACACACACACACACACACACACACACACACACACACACACACACACACACACACACACACACACACACACACACACACACTCTGCAGTTCAGGCGGTGCTGAAACAGCGCTGCTATTGTATAAGTGTCACTCTGAGCTCCTGCAGCTGGAATCTGTGATCCAGCACCTCCAGAACCAGAACCAGGAAACCCGATTACACAGGAAATGACCCGGCTCCTCCCCCCACATACTACCAAATACTACCAGTCAAAAGTTTTAGAACACCCCTCCTATAGTTTAGTAGTCCTGTAGCTGCAGTGCTGTATGATCCAAACAATCTGCTCTTTAATTTTATCTGTATTTTATTAATGACTTTATTACTGCAGTTATAATAATCAGGGCCTTTTTTTACATCAGCACAACTTAGTTCTGGTTAAAAATGACTCTGATTGGTTTGTACTTTTAGTGCGGTTCGATTGAGCAGGTGTGAAAACAGTAATCACACTCGATCCGACCCAGTTATCAAATATATTCCTTTTATTTGAGATAAACTGCTGCTCATAAGGCTCAATTTAATCTGATATATATATATATATATATATATATATATATATATATATATATATATATATATATATATATATATATATATATATATATATATATATTAGCCAGATAATGCTAAGTTTTCTCTGCTGCTCCATGCTGTTTACACATAAACCAAATATCATTTCTCCTCTCATCTTTTTCTCACAAACCCAGTATTGTTTTACATTTTATCTTCATCTCATGACCGCAGTCTCGTTTCCCATCTCTTCTCATTCTCATGAACCCAGTATTGTTTTTGTCTCATTTTGTTCTCATGAACTCAATATCGTTTCTCGCCTTGTCTCATTCTCATGAATCCAGTATCCTTTCTAGTCTCG
This sequence comes from Astyanax mexicanus, assembly GCF_023375975.1. NCBI lineage: Eukaryota > Metazoa > Chordata > Actinopteri > Characiformes > Acestrorhamphidae > Astyanax > Astyanax mexicanus. The sequence goes on from NC_064429.1 coordinate 37,659,996, forward strand.
CCTCGTTCTCATGAAACTGTATCGTTTCTCATCTAGTGTTGTTCTCATTAACCCAGTATCGTTTCTCATCTCGTCTTGTTCTCATGAACCCAATATCGTTTCTCATCTCGTCTTGTTCTAATGAACCCAATATCATTTCTCGTCTCGTCTAATACTCATGAATCCAGTATCCTTTCTAGTCTCGCCTCGTTCTCATGAAACTGTATCGTTTCTCATCTAGTGTTGTTCTCATTAACCCAGTATCGTTTCTCATCTCGTCTTGTTATCATGAACCCAGTATTGTTTCTCATCAAGTCTCGTTCTTATTAACCCAATATTGTTTCTCATCAAGTCTCGTTCTCATTAACCCAATATCATTTCTCATCTCGTCTTGTTCTCATGAACCCAATATCGTTTCTCGTCTCATCTAATTCTCATGAATCCAGTATCCTTTCTAGTCTCGCCTCGTTCTCATGAAACTGTATCGTTTCTCATCTAGTGTTGTTAGTCTAGCTCCATGCTGTTTACACACTGAGAGAACAGTCTGTGCTGAGTTCACTGCTCACAGCTTCACAGCTACACGACTCTCAGTGATAAAGCAGCTTTAAACTCCACATATATACTCACTGGAACACAGAATCTTCTTACTATATTTACTTTTTTCAGCTCTTGACCAATCAGAAGAGACGACGTGCTCACGTGTTTTTTATTGTTGCGTGTTTTTTTGGTGCATTTAGGTTTTTACACCTGTGTGAAACCAAAGCAAACAGAAGGAAAACGCTCAAAAAACCCCCAAAAAACTCATCAACTGATCCGGATCATAGAAACTTTCACATTTACAGGTGTAAAAATGCTCTAAAACTTGATTTAGGTCCTTAAATCATGTTAATCTATAGAGCTAAAAGCTAAAGCTAAAGCTTTCCATGTGGGTCAGCCAGACGTCAGATTTTTTTTATACAGTTTCTAAGATGCATGGTTTTATTTGAAGGTGTAGAAAACAGTACTCACCGCTCTCTGTCTTCTGTATCTTTAATTTCTCTAAAGACTAAAAGAACTTCTACTTTTAATAGTTTCTCCAGCGTGAGATGTCCCGCTGTCCCACTGTCCTGCTGTCTTACTTAGTTTATTCATTATAAACCTTCATATGTGACTCATACGTATAAGAAACTGACTGTTTATAATCCCCACGTCCCATTAATTCAGATATAATTCATATAAAATACAGTATCATTATTATAATAATAGCAGTCAGGAATAAAAGGGGACCAGCCACACCCAGTCAGTGCCGGGTCACAGTGCCGGGTGGGCCGGGTCAGGGAGGGGCAGTGTAGGGGGGGTTCTGTAGATGTGGGCAGGAGGAACAGGGCATTAGCCCTGGCATTAATGTTAGCTTTAGCCCAGCTGTGAGCCCCGCCCCTCTACAGCCCCACAGGACACACACTGTTATAACTGTTACAGCGGTGTGTGTGTGTGTGTGTGTGTTGGTGTGTGTATGTATGAGTGTGTGTGTGTGTTTCCTGCTGCTGGAGTTTTGTCCTTGCAGGGAGATTTTTACAAGAGTGAAACACAGCCCCAAAAAAGGCTGCAATAAAAACTATCTAACGGATTTCAGCTCACACACACACACACACTCTTACTTACTGACCAACCAATCAACTAAGTGAGAAAGAAAGGAAAAAAAGAGAGGAAAGAAAAGGAAGGGAATGACACAAAGAAAACCTGAAAGAAGAGTGAAGAGAAAAAAAAGGAGAAAAGAGATGAGACAAATAAGAAAAGAAGAGGACAAAAGAAGAAACGAGGAGATGAGGAGACAAGACAACAATATACAATAAAATGGAGAGAAGAGAAATGAGACCACCAAACAACGAGAAAAGAAGAGACACAAAGATATAAGATGAGATGAGAGGAAATGAGAAAAGGAGAGGACAAAAGAAAAGATGAGGAGATGAGGAGACAAGACAATAATATATGATAAAATGGAGAGAAAAGATAAGAAGTTAGGAAATGAGATCACACAACGAGAAAAGAAGAGAAGAGACACAAATATTAAAGATGAGATGAGATGAGAAAAGAGAAGGACAAAAAAAGATATGAGGAGATGAGGAGACAAGACGAAACAAGACAAGACGCTAAAATAACAGGTGATAAAAGAGAAGTGGAAGAACAGAAGAGAAAAGATGACAATATACATGAAGATTAGAGAGAAAATGAGAGTGTGAGAGGAGATGAGAGACAATGAAAGAAGTTGGAGTAGAGGTGACAAGTTAAGACAACATGAGAAACTAAGCCGAGACAAAAAGAAAGAAGGCAAAAGTAAGAGACATGGCAAGATGTTGAGATAAGAGAGAAGTGGGTAAGAAGGGAGATGATACAAGATGAGAAGATTCGAGACGATAAGAGACGAGAAGAGGATCTAAGCGACATGATGAGGCAAGATGCTAAGACAATATAAGAGACAAGATGATATGATGAGATAAGAGAGAAGATGAGAGGAGACAAGTTGAGAAGAGAAGAGAGGTGATAAGAGAAGAGACAAGTAGAGAAGTGGGAGAAAAGGGGAGATGACAAGAAGTGATATGAGATGAGATAATCCGAGACAATAAGATGAGATGAGTAGGAGACAAGGCAAGATGAAAAGATGAGAGAGAGAAGTGGGTAAGAGGGGAGATGATACAAGATGAGAAGATCTGAGACGATAAAACAAGATAAGAGACAGGACAAGGAGATAAGAGAGAAGATGAGAAGAGACAATTTGAGATGAGAAGAGGTGAAAAGTTAAGAGACAATAAGAGAAGTGTGTTGACAAGAAGTGATATGAGATTAGACAAACCGGGACAATAAGATTTGATAAGAAGAGAGGACAAGATGTGAGACAAATAGAGAAAGAGAAATAGGAGAGAAAAAGAAGAAAACGAGCAAAGATGAGAAATAGAACAGCGAGAGAGAGCGACGGATAGAGAGAAAAGAAAGTGTGAGTGATGGAAAAAGGGATGTTTAAACACACACTCACAAACATAAACCCCTTCAGCCCCTCACACACACACAAAACACACACACACACACACTTGTATAAACACACCCACACACACACACACACTAACTAGCCGAGCCCGGGGCGAGCGCACGGAAACAACAGATGGTGGATAGTGGTCACACACTGCCCACCTTTACCCCGAGCCTCGCCATCCATATGCAGAACCACTCCAAACACACGCCTACATATACAACACACACACCATACACACACACCATACACACACCATACACACACCATACACACACACACCATACACACACACACCATACACACACACACCGACCTGTCCATCTACTCAATAATGCAAACTCAGGCCTGGAGGACTCAGCTCTGAGCGTGTGGAGTCTGGAGTTAACTGTACCATCAATATTTTATTTTCTTACTTTTATATTTAAGACTTACATACACACTCCTCACACTCCACCCGACTGCTGCAACACTAGGAAGATATATGATTACAGGTGTTATAACAGAACATAAAAGTGCTATAGCCATCGCCCTATAAAAAAATATAAAGCTCTCAGAATCTACTGTTGGGTAGTGTACCTCCTGGTGAGAGATCACTGAGACTTTGAGCTGTCCTTTTATGCCAGATAGCCTGAATTGTATCATCTTTAGCGACAAAACCAAGATCTGCTTGTAATCCATCAAAGAAGATAAGAAGAGACAAGTCGAGACGATAAGAAAGAAGAAGAGAAGAAAAAGAGAAGAGAAGACATGATAAGAGATGAGATCACAAAACATGTTAAGAGATACAAGACAAGAAGGGATGAGAAGAGACAGAAAAATAGATAGATGAGACGAAGAGAGAAGTGAAAGAACAACAGAGACACAATAAGATAAGAGACAACGAAAGTGGTGGGAGAAATAGAGAGAAGAGAAAAAAAGAGAAAAAAAGAGAAGAGAAGAGACGATAAGAGACAAGATCACACAACATGTTAAGAGATGATACAAGACAAAGTAGAGAAAGAAAGATAAGAAATAAGACGGGACGATAAGATGAAATGAGATAAGAGAGAAGTGGAAAAACAAAACAGAGAAGATGAGAAGAGACAAGTCGAGACAAAAGTGGTGGTAGAAGAGAAGAGAAGAAACCGTAAAAAAAGGGTGGATGAGGAGAGGTGACATGAGATGAGACAAGAAGAGAAAATAAGATGAGACAAGGCAAGATGATAAGTTTTATTCTATAAACTACAGACAACATTTCTTCCAAATTCCTAATAAAAATATTCTCATTTAGAGCATTTATTTACAGAAAATGAGAAATGTCTGAAATAACAAAAAAGATGCAGAGCTTTCAGACCTCAAATAATGCAAAGAAAACAAGTTCATATTCATAAAGTTTTAAGAGTTCAGAAATAATCAATATTTGGTGGAATAACCCTGGTAGTTTTTAATCACAGTTTTAATTTCATGCATCTTGGCATCATGTTCTCCTCCACCAGTCTTACACACTGCTTTTGGATAACTTTATGCTGCTTTACTCCTGGTGTAAAAATTCAAGCAGTTCAGTTTGGTGGTTTGATGGTTTGTGATCATCCATCTTCCTCTTGATTATATTCCAGAGGTTTTTAATTTGGTAAAATCTATACAGAATCTCTACAAGTCTCTTTACTGGGTTCTGAAACTCTCAGGAGTGATTTTAAGGTTCTGGAGATCCGGTTGGAGATGTTTCAGTCAGTCAGCAGAACCGGAGCTGATCAGCCCGGCGTCCCCAAATCCAGACTAATTCTACTGAAGCTTCGCTCTGAACGGCTTTACCGGATCAGAACCACGCCGCACTTATCTACAGGGAGGGATGGAGCAGTGATATGGTGTGTGTGTGTGTGTGTGTGTGTGTGTAGTACTCGGCTGATAGCCACTGCTATAAATTGCTCCAGTATCAGCCCACTGATAATGGTTACGACAGTGTGTGTGTGTGTGTGTTTCTCAGTGTGTGTGTGTGTTTTTCAGTGTGTGTGTGTGTGTGTGTGTTTTTCAGTGTGTGTGTGTGTGTGTGTGTGTGTGACAGCAGAGTGCGGTCACACGTTCACAGCTGTGTGTTGATGTGTGTCTGCACCTCTGGCCCACAGCTGTGCACACACACACACTGAGAAACACACACACACACACACACTGAGAAACACACACACACACACACACTGAGAAACACACACACACACACACACACACTGAGAAACACACACACACACACACACACACACACACAAAGCACCCTCATTCTGCCACATGTGCACCAGAGGGTGGAGGGTTAAAGAGTGTATTTTCACACACACACACACACACACACACACACACCACACACACACACACACACACTATCTAAACATCAGCCAGGCTCCATCTCCGCCCCCCGGCTCAGATACCATCCCGAATCATCTATACATCTCATCCCTCGCTTTTTATCTTGTCGCTCTCATCCCATTTCTCAGATATTCACCTCTGCCGACCACACACACACGCACACACGCACACACACACACACACACACACACACACACACACACACACACACACACGCACACACACACGCACACACACACACACGCAAACACACACACAGCGTCCGGTCAGCTCCAACTATGACACAGCTATATCTCCTGCGGTCTGCAGGCTCCGCCCCCCAGACTCTGTGAGATGTGCTGAGCTGATGGAAGACTATTACCCTCATTATACAGATGGAGAGATGGGGGTGGAGGTGGGGGAGGGAGGGGGGTATAGGAGGATGGGGGGATGGAGGAGGAGTGGAGGAATGAAATGTGAGACAGGAAAAGACTGAAAAAGCTAAAGAGGAAGAGGAAAGAAAGATTTAGGTATGGTATATATATATATAAATGAGAGAGAGGGAAAGGAGGCAGACAGTAGGGCTGGACGATAAAATATCATGATATAATATCACAATATTTCAGGGTATTGTTGTGAACTTTTTTTCTCACAAAAATATACAACTGCAACAAGATAAACAGAGTTTTATTCATTTATTACTTGAATGTAAATTAATATACTAAGATAATTCAAATATTTGTCGTTAACATTTCGTAAGCGATAACTTACCAAGACCTCGATTTTGTATAAAACAACTACATTTATTACAAATTTATAACATAAATATTCAATATTCTAGACCACACATAAAGAGAGACAAGAAAAGAGAGAGAGAGAGAGAGAGAGAGAGAGAGAGAGAAAGAGGGAAAGAGAGAGACATTGTGTCAGTGTATGTGAGAGACAAAGACAGAGTGAGAGAGAGAGAGAACGAGTGTATGTGAGAGATAGTCAAGAAGCAAGAGAGAGAGAAAGTGAGAGAAATTGCATGAGTGTATGTAAGAGAGAGTGAGAGAGAGAGAGAGCGTAAGAACATGTAAGAGAAAGTGAAGAAGTGAGAGAGAGAGAGAAACAAAGAGTGCATGAGTGTATGTGAGAGTGAGAGATTGTGAGAGTGAGAGATTGAGAGAGAGACAGACAAGAAGCATCAGAGATTGCGAGTGTATGTCAGAGAAAAAGAGTGTAAGAAAAAGAGAGATGGTGAGAGATTGCATGAGTGTATGTAAAAGAGAAAGAGAGCGAGTAAGAGAGAGAGAGAGAGAGCGATAAGGAGAGAGACATTGCATGAGTGTATGCGAGAGAGTGAGAGAGAGAGAAAGAATGTAAGAACATGTGAGAGAAGGTGAAGAAGTGAGAGAGGTAGATATAGAGAGAGAAAGAGAGAGAAAGCGAGTGTATGTGAGAGAGAAAGAGAAAGAACGAGAGAGAGATTGTGTGAGTGTCGAAGAGAAAGAGAAAGAAAGAGATTGCGTGAGTATGTACGAGACAAAAAGAGAGTGAGAGAGAGAGATAGAGAGATGGAAAGAGAGACAGAGAGAGAGAGAGATAGACTGAGTAAGCGCGAGAGAGAGAGGTAGAGCGCGAGAGCTGCAGTTGGAACAGTGCCAGCGCTGTGATCAGACAGAAGGTCAGTCTGAGCTGAGTGAGGAGTTCAGTATGAATACCCCACTGATTATCATCATCATCATCATCATCATCATCAGCTCCACACACACTCTCCAATTAACTCTCTCTTCACGTCTCACACACCTACCCATCAGCACTCTCAGGTGGGCGGGGCTTAGGGGAATTAAAGAGCAGGGGGACGTCTCTCCGCTCCTGTAGAATAAACGCTCTGTACGAATAACGCCTGAACTTCAATTAACTACCAAATCTGAATAAAAAACAGTCAAAAAACGGATATGTTTTACACGGCAAACAAACCGGATCACGGATCAGCTGAACGTTCACACCTGATATTTTGATCTGGATTAAACTCAAAAGTCTGAAAGTCTCGACCAAAAAAGTTAGGACTGAAATCATCGTAAGGAAGCCTTTTTATAGACGTCCTTACAAACATGTGGGGAAAGAAAGAGTTAACAAAATGAAAAGAAAGAACTGGAACAATCCGGCAAATTCTGAATACATTAACGTCCACTTAATTTCCATAAAATGTAAATTTGTCCCTGGCACTGGCCTGTAAACACCACAGCAACACACAAACACGACCACGCCAACACAGAGGGTTAATCTACAGTCACAGTAGATACAGTAATCACCAGCAAAATCTGTTGTATTCCAGTCAGATCCGTCCAAAATCTAGCGTTTCACACTGGAAACAAATCGGTTCACGGATCAGCTGATCATTCACACCTGATATTTTGATCTGGATTAAACTTAAAAGTCTGAAAGTCTAGAATGAAGAAGTTAAACTAAACTAAAACCTTCGTAATTTAGCATTATTGTTGAACAGTTAACATCCACTCAATTTCCATAAAATGTAAATTTGTCTTTGGCACTGGCCTGTAAACACCACAGCAACACACAAACACGACCACGCCAACACACAGGGTTAATCTACAGTCACAGTAGATACAGTAGATACAGTAATCACCACCAAAATCTGTTGTTCCTGAATCAGAACTGTCCAGAAATGTAGTGTTTCACATGGCCTGTAAACACCACAGCAACACACGACCATGCTAACACAGCACAACAATACTAACACAAAGGTTTAATCTACAGTCACAGTAGATACAGTAATCATCATCAATTTTACCCGAATCAGAATCGTCCAGAAATGTAGAGCTTCAACATGGCCTGTAAACACCACAGCAACACACAAACATGACCACGCTAACACAGCCATGCTAACAGAACACCACTAACACACAGGGTTATCTACAGTCACAGTAGATACAGTAATCACCAGCGAAATCTGTTGTATCCGAGTCAGCAACACAGCAAACAAAACGGATCACGAATCAGCTGATCTTTCATACCTGATATTTTGATCTGGATCAAACTAAAAAGTCTGATATTCTAGACCAAAGAAGTTAAACTAAACTAAAATCTTTGTAAGTAAGCGTTATTACAGACATTCTAATAAACAGTTAAAGAATTATATGTAGGGAGAGAAAGAGTTAACGAAAGGAAAAGACAGAAATAAAGACTAATGAGGAGCTGAACTGGAACAGGCCAGCAAATTCTGAATACGTTAACGTCCACTCAATTTCCATAAAATGTAAATTTGTCCTTGGCGCTGGCCTGTAAACACCACAGCAACACACAAACACGACCACGGCAACACAACCACGCTAACACGGCCATGCATTAAGATAAATTAAGTGTATTACTGAATAACAGATTGGCAGCAGCGGGGCTAGCTACAGGCATGCTAACACGATCCATCAGCCCGGCGCTAAATAATCCCACACCAGATGATCAGGGAATACACACACGTATACACACACACACACACACACACACAAACTTATACACACACACACTTATATACACACACAAAAGCATGGTTATGTAACGCACAGCATCACAGCCACCAGGTGATTTATATCCATTCACGGACATTAGCCACAGGCACCCAGACGGTGGGGTTAGCGACACGCTAACTGTTGCCTCCATGCATGCAGCCTTTCACACACACACACACACACACACACACACACACACACACACACACACACACACACACAGGGCCCAGACAATGCTAATCAGAATGAAAGCTGAGAGAGGAACATCTGTTCTGGCGAGTCGAGACTTTAATTCAATAACTTGCTCATATCAGCCGTTCACACACCGTCACACACCGGATCAATTAGCCGTCACACATCAGCCTGACACGCCACAGAAACGCACGGCAGCTCACGTGGAACTCACACGTTTCCGTCTGCACCACTGCTCTCACCTTCTTTAACTTTAGAGAGATTATATACTCACGTTCTTCATCGTTCTACGTTAGACGAGATGAATTAAAATGCAAAAAAATAAAAACATGAGCCAAAGTTTGCGAAGTTTCCTAAAATTAACGTTTTCAATTTTCTATTTACATTAATGGAATTTAGATGACACTTTTATCCTAAGTGACTTACAAGGTTATTCCTGTTACAGAGGTGGGTGAATGTAGTGTTAGGAATCTTGCCCAAGGACTCTCATTGAGGTAGCACAGCATCCAGTCACCCAGACCAGGAATTGAACCCGTGTCTCACACTGGATGTTGTAGCTCACCAGCAGGTAGTGGTGTTATCCACTGCTCTGTACGAAAAACGTCTCAACATCAATTAACTACCAAATCTGAATAAAACACAGTCAAAAAACTGATATGTTTTACACGCTAAACAAACCGGATCACGGATCAGCTGATCGTTCACACCTGATATTTTGATCTGGATTAAACTCAAAAGTCTGAAAGCCTGGACCAAAAAAGTTAAGACTGAAATCATCGTAAGGAAGCGTTTTTATAGACGTCCTTACAAACATGTGGGGAAAGAAAGAGTTAACAAAATGAAAAGAAAGAACTGGAACAATCAAGCAAATTCTGAATACTTTAACGTCCATAAAATGTAAATTTGTCCCTGGCACTGGCCTGTAAACACCACAGCAACACACAAACACGATCACGCTAACACAACAACACTAACACATAGGGTTAATCTACAGTCACAGTAGATACAGTAATCACCAGCAAAAGCTGTTGTATCCCAGTCAGAACCGTCCAAAATCTAGCGTTTCACACTGGAAACAAACCGGATCACGAATCAGCTGATCTTTCACACCTGATTTTTTTTATCTGAATCAAACCTTAAAAGTCTGAAAGTCTGGACTGAAGGAGTTAAACTAAACTAAAATCTTCGTAAGAAAGCATTATTGTAGAGCAGTCCAGCAAATTCTGAATATTTTAACATCCACTTAATTTCCATAAAATGTAAATTTGTCCCTGGCACTGGCCTGTAAACACCACAGCAACACGCTAACACAACCACGCTAACACAATGATGCTAATACACAGGGTTAACTAACACTGCGCCAAACTAACAGGACAAGGCTGATTTTAAAGTAACGCAGCCAGTGTCGGCCAACTGTAGTCGTGCAGCGAACACTTATAAATTAACACTTACAAGAGAGCACTTAAAAATGATGATTTTCTTTGATTTTACCAAATTAAAAACCTCTGGAATATAATCAAGAGGAAGATGGATGATCACAAGCCATCAAACCAAATTTTATACCAGGAGTAAAGCATACAGATTTCCGATATGTTCCAAAACATTGTGACTAGGGGTATGCCATGTCATACTGCACACAATAATATAGTATACGTTTTTTTTTTTTTTTTTTTTAAACAATACAGAAATCAATACCCTAAAAAAAGAGGTATTCTGTTTTAAGTAAGTAAGTAAGCAAGCATTTATTTATATAGAACTTTTCCATGCAAAGCTACAATACACGCAATACAATAAAGATAAAATAATAAAACAAATCATAAAGATAACCCCATCCATGAGCATAAAACTAAGATATAAAACATAAAACCACACAGACAGCATCAAAACTACAAATAACACAAAAACACAAAACATCAGCAATGTTCCCAATCAAAGCCTAATGTGTACAGATGTGTCTTAAGTCTCTTTTTAAAAGCAGTGTATGTATTTTGTATTTATTGGTAGACTTTCCTTCTATAACATTTTAGGCTGTTATTCTTCATAATATTAATTTTAGGCAGATATTGTATCTTAGTGAATTGTGAAAATTAGGTGTGGGCAATATGGTCCTAAAAATAATATCACGATATTTCATGATATTTTCTCTGTAACGATAATAAAAAAAAAATATATATATATATATATATATATATATATATATATATATATATATATATTTTAAGAATACACTACTGCAACAAAATAAAAATTACATTTTATAATTGAATATGATATGATATTAGAGCTGGGCGATATGGGAAAAAATCTTATCACGATATAGTTTTCCATATCAGTCGATATCGATATGTATCACGATATAAATCAAATCACTTTGTGTCACACTTAAAGGTTTGTTTTTATTAGTGAGAGAATAAGGGAGTGATGGAAGTTTTATCACAATATTTTTTTCTGTATCTCCATAATTATTAGGGCTAGCCCGAATAGCATTTTTTGAGCTCCGGATATTTGGCAGTAATTGGTAGCGAATATTCCAATATTAGTTTTTAAAAAAAACAAATTAATCATGAACGCGAGCCAGAACCCGAGCTTGAACGTCAGCCTGACTCAGGCGCTGCATGAACTCGGGCTTTTTTCCAATTTTTTCCAATTTTCCATGACTGAAAAAAAAACTTGGGCTATAAGCTCAATATTAAATATTTCGTTTGTTTAGAAATTATTTTATATTCTTAAACCATGTTAAATTATATTAGATTAGTAGGGCTGGCCCGAATAGCGTTTTTTGAGCTCAGAATATTGGGCACTGATTGGCAGCCAATATTGGAATATTTGTTTTTAAAAAGACGGATTAAAAACTGATTAAAGTAAAACAAAAATTGCAACTCGGCCCCTTTAATTCACCACAAAGTTTTCCAAGACCCAGCCGGAAAAAAAAAGATTTCCCACCTTTTCCTCAGCTGGGTCGGGCTCAAAAAATGATTTGTGATAGGCTGTTTTTTGGTTTGTTTGTTTAAGCACTTAGGCTTTTGTACTGCTGCAGTGCAATATTTAGATTTTATATTCTGAAATTCGTTAGGTTTTATTTCTTTTAGCATTTTGAACTTTTTTTCCAATTTCAAATTTATTTTTTTCTGTTCGTTATGTTCTATCGGTCCTTGCGTTTTTTGTAGTTGAAGTTGAATTTAATATTGAAGTTCAATATTTCTAATTTATATTTTGAAATTCGTTAGATTATATTTATTATTGTATTTTGAGCTCACTTTAGTTGGTTATTTTCCAAATTCATATCTATTTTTCTGTTATTATTAAATGTTATTAGCTTATTAGCTTAGCTTGTCATTTAGCATACAGAACTTCTCACGGATTTTTAATGAATGTTGATTTATTAATTTAAAAGCTGTACCTTATTAAAAGTATTTTAAGCCAGACAGACACTGTGTGATTTTTTAATGAGTTTATCTGCACTTTTAAATGGTTTGTCCTGTAGGAAACGCACACGATTTGTATGCTGACACTGTTGTCTGACTGAGGAGCTGCTTTCCGTCAAATGCAGCCTGTAGGCAGGAAAAAATCCAGCCAGAACCGACCATATCATGAGCCAGTTTTAAAGCCAGTAATTTAGTAGAGCATTAAACTACAAATCTGAGATGTACCTGCTGTACTTCTTAATCTCTGCCCCCAAAACGGTCCATTAACTTGCTTGACAGACGCGTCAAATCCCCCGCGAGCACGCGCGGCGCACAGCGCACCGATTAATTCATGCGTTGAGCTTTAAACGCGCAGCTGAGCTGTAATTGGGGAAATATCACAAAAATCACAGTGTGATTTGTTACATTAAAAAAAGACCATTTTCTTCCGCCTAATCTGAGAGGAAAGCGGTGTTCTCGACCGGCTCGAGTTCATGCAGCGCCTGAGTCAGGCTGGCGTTCAAGCTCGGGTTCGGGCTCGCGTTCAGGCAGATAATCTAAATGATAAATGATTTTGTGTTTTTGCACTTGGGCCATAAGCTCAATATTAAAAAGTTCGTTTGTTTAGAAATTATTTTATATCCTTAAACCATGTTAAATTATATTAGATTAGAGGAAAGTCATTTAGACATCATTCTTAAGGTGTTTTTGTCCTGTTACCGCTCCGCAAAAAAACCTCTTCCTTTAATCCGCGCCCCACATACACATTTTTGCAGCACCTGCCCCGAGGTCCTAATATAAATTGAATTAATTACATTTAGTGCTTAAAATTTACTTAAAATTTATTTAAAACGTGCTGAACAGTGCGGCCATTTATTCCCAAAGTACAAACACTATGGTTGTTTGCGTGTGTCGGGCCATACTCCACTATTCTTTAGGGTTTTTTGTTGCATGCATGAGAATAACTATTACAATTTTCTTAACTATTTATTAATTTGCTCCAGCGTCTTCTGGATTGATTACACGTTGTGTTTTCGTTGTTTGCCGCGCCACTTAGACGGAAATGGAAATGAATGTTTATCGAATTCTATTGCACAGGCTTATCATCGTCATCGAGGGAAAAATTATCGCGAAACAAATCGATATCGTTATATCGCCCAGCACTATATGATATGACGATATGATATATGGCACACCACTAACATTTTGTAAATTGTTGTTGATATTATTGCGATGAAGCTTTCTATGTAAGTTGTTCACAAAATAGACTTATATCTACTAAATGTTTGAAACTGATACAACAAATATTTATTTTGTTTTAGTTTTATAGCTAAAAAAACGTCATAATGTTACTTCTTTAGGTCCATATTGTATTTTTAGCGAATCGTGAAAATGTCTTTAAATAATGTGGTTTAATTTTTGTGCACTAGTGCAGCAGTACACGGGGAAATGTCTGCAGGATGTAAAACGACTGCAGTTAGCGAGCGGCTAATTTGTTGCGTTGGCCGCGGCGCAGTGGAATTGAAATTCGGGCTCTTGAATTGGGCGGTTCAGTGGGAGCAGCAGTCTTTAATTCTCTCTTTAATTCAGAGACTCTTTTTCTGAAGCGTCGGGTCGATCCGGGAACGCTAAACACCGGCTTCTCCGGGACAAAACGCCATGCTAATTTATCCGTCCCCTGTCATTTTAAATTTATCCTGCCAGGCCGCGGCGAGCGCGTGCGAGCGCGTGTGAGTGAGTGCGTGTGCGAGAGAGTGTGCGAGAGCTGGCCGGTGTGGGCTGAGGAAGGATGTGGGGCCATTGTGCTCCGGACAATGAGGAGATCAGCCCCGCAGGAGCCAAATTTACCTCTCAATAGAGGCCCAACATCTGGGCTTAAAACCGGGGGGAAGAGTGTCGGCTCCCGCGTCCTGCTAACTGTATTTAAAGCAGCGGCTCGGCCTTAAACCCAAAAAACACCAATTTACAACCGTTTTTATTCGCTTATGTCGTTCCTGACCCATGTGGCTGGTTCTAAAAATACTGAACACATGTCTAGCTACCGTTTTTAGCTCTACGAAGGACTTTTAAACAGATATTTAAAGATTGAGAAGATATTAAAGAGTGATAACGCATCAGAAACCATGTAAAATAACGTAGATTAACAGACAAATATACAGTTTTAGTACTATATAGAACCCGTCCTACCTAACCTAACCACCCCACTGGAAGAAATAGATATTGCACAGTTTGAGGCATATTAATTAAACCTGTATATTGAGTTCCAAGAGTACACCATTGATAAAAATGGGTTCTTTAAGAGTCTTTGAGTAATGCCAATACCACAATAACTACTGTTTTTAGCTCTATGAAGGACTTTAGCACCCATTTAAAGATATTTAAAGATTGAGTAGATAGTAAAGAGTAAAAATGCAATTTAATGTCAGTCACTACAGAACTCTGAGGTGTTAATAGTTTACTAAAGTACTAAAGTACTAAAAATACAAAAGAAAAATGTGGCTAGCTACTGTTTTTAGCTCTATGAAGGACTTTAAAGCACATATTTAAAGACAGTAGGAAGTAAAAAGGTGTCAAAAACTATAAATAAAGTCGATTAAAGTCAATCACTAAAGAATTCTAAAGTGTTAACAGTTTACTAAAGTACTAACTTACTAAATAATACGAAAGACAATATGTGGCTAGCTACTGTTTGTAGCGCTATGAAGGACTTTAAAGCACATATTTAAAGACTGAGTAGATAGTAAAGAGTGATACAACATCAAAAACCATGTAAAATAAAGTTGATTAATGTCCATCACTTAAGAACTCAAGAGGTGTTAATGATTTGAGGTGAATAATTGTTTTGTTTAGCACAAAAGTCCTAAATAATACAAAAGACAAATGTAGCTAGCTATTGTAGCTATTGTTTTTAGCTTTAAAAGTTAACAGAGTATTATATAAAGTCAAAAACTACTTTAGCAAGTCTATTACTTAATAATTTCACAGTATTATGTGAATATGTTGTTTTTGACACTCAGTTTAGAACAAACATACCAACCAAAGTGGGCTAGCTATTGTTTTTAGCTTTGTTATAATATTTACCACGTTAAGAGTTATCAAACTGTCATATAAAGTAATTTTACATAGTTTGAGGTGAATATGACATTTACTCTCTTCAAAGACACTTACTTTAGCACAAAAGTGCAGAAAAAATTGGCTAGCTACTGCTTTTAGCCCTTTTAAACTCTAAACTGTTTATGGTTTGAGGTGAGAACAATTTTTAGATGTGATGTTTTAGATACGCAATTTAGCAAAAAGCTAATTATTGGCCATTAGCTCCCATTACTTTGCTGGGGTTAGCATGATTTTAGAGTTAGCAGAGTATTATATGGAGTCAGAAACTACATAAAATATATTGTTGACTGTTACTTTGAAATTTATGAAGTTTTAGACACTCAGTTTGACACAAAAACATCAACTAAAAGTGCCAACCACAGTTTTTAGCACTGTGAAGCACTTTAGTACATGTTTAGCACTTATTTATGGATATCAAATCAAATTATCGATTTATACAGTGTCAGAAATCACATACAAAGTCTATTATAGTCTATAACTGAACAATTTCACACAGTATGAGCTGAAATGTGATGTTTTAGACACACAATTTAGCAAAAAGCTAATTATTGGCCATTAGCTTCCATTACTTAGCTGGGTTTAGCATGGTTTTAGAGTTAGCAGAGTATCATATAGAATCAAAAACTTCATAACAATCTATTATAGTGTGTTTTTTCTGGAATTTTACATTTTAGACACTCAGTTTGACCCAAAAGCATCGGCTAAAAAGAGCCAACTACAGGTTTTAGCGTTGTGAAGCACTTTAGCGCATGTTATTAGCCATTAGCTCCCATTAGTTAGCTGGGTTTAGCATGGTTTTAGAGTTAACGGAGCCAAAAACTACATAAAACTCTTATATATACATAAAATCTATTACAATATGTTACTCTGGAATTTATGACGTTGTAGACACTCAGTTTGACACAAAACCATTGATTGCAGCTTTGTGAAGCACTTTTTCGCATGTTTATCACTTATTTATGGAGATTAATTCAAACTATCGATTCATACAGTGTCAGAAACCACATATAAAGTATTTTATAGTCTAAAACTAAACAATTTCACACAGTATGGGCTGAAAATGTGATGTTTTATACACACAATTTAGCAAAAAGCTAATTATTGGCCATTAACTTAAATTACTTAGCTGGGTTTAGCATGGTTTTAGAGTTAGCAGAGTATTATATAGAATCAAAAACTTCATAACAATCTATTATAGTGTGTTTTTCTCAAATTTATGACATTTTAGACACTCAGACTCTCAGCACAAAAGAATCGACTAAAAAGAGTCAACTACTTTTTTTGGCTTTCTAAAGCACTTTAGCCCAAGTTTAGCACTTATTTATGGAGATTAATTCAAACTATCGATTCATACAGTGTCAGAAATCACATACAAAGTCTTTTATAGTCTAAAACTGAACAATTTCACACAGTATGAGCTGAAATGTGATGTTTTATACACACAATTTAGCAAAAAGCTAATTATTGGCCATTAGCTTCCATTACTTAGCTGGGTTTAGCATGGTTTTAGAGTTAGCCGAGTATTATATAGAATCAAAAACTACATAACAATCTATTATAGTGTGTTTCTCTGGAATTTATGATGTTTTAGAAACTTGGGTTGTCACAAAAGCATCAACTAAAGATGGCCAACTACAGTTTTAGCATTGTGAAGCACTTTAGCGCATGTTTATCACTTATTTATGGAGATTAATTCAAACTATCGATTTATACAGTGTCAGAAACCACATACAAAGTCTATTATAGTCTATAACTGAACAATTTCACACAGTATGAGCTGAAAATGTGATGTTTTAGACACACAATTTAGCAAAAAGCTAATTATTGGCCATTAGCTTCCATTACTTAGCCAGATTAGCCTCGTAGCTCCAGCTCAAAACACTTTTTGGTCAGTGAACCGTCACTTTAACACATTAATGCTCTGTTCTTTCTCAGATCGAGTCTCTTTCTGGGCCATTTCACGTCATATTATGACCTCCAGCAGTTTCCTCGACCCGCTACGCTGAAATAAATCACAGTAAGCGATTGTCCGGCTATAAAACCGCTACAGAACACCAACGCCAACCTCTGGACCTCTTTACCAGCACACGTCTGCGGCTCATCGACCGCCTTTCTTCCTTTCAGAGCCCAACTTAAAGCCTTTCTATTGTTCCGCTATTATTCTCCACTCTGCACTTCATAACCTCTGCCGGCTCCCGCCTCTTTACCGCTTTACTCCGCCGATTGTTTCCCCGCCGTATCAATGACCGCTCATTATTTCCCTATATAATAAAAGGTGGTAAACGGGGTCTTTTTAAGAGATGCCGTGGTTCTTTTCACAGGGCGGTTCTGTAACTGAGAACCTCTAATTAAGGGGTCATGAGAAAAAAAAAAGCTCATTATGTTTCTGCTGTATTAAATAAACCTGTGCTCATTTTATGTGTTATATTCATTTTGTGTTTTTTTTTTGTGATGTCATGGGCAGGGCAATACAGGGCAGCCAATCAGAGCAGAGCTTATTTACTTAGATCAGCTTTAAACAAGCTTAAAAACAGCTGTTTTTAGGCCAAAAAATAATATCCAGTGGTTCTTTGAGAGTTCTTTAAGAGTTCTTAAGTGTTAACACTAAAGAAACATCTGGAACATTCTACAACAGGAAGTGACATCAGCGGGTTCTTATGAAGATCATGGGAAGACCAAAATTTCCAAAAAGTTCCCTCATTATTTTTTCTGTATCTTATTGTAAGGATGACTGAGGGGCTCAATCTCAAAACTCACTCCTGTTACCTAAATTAATTCTTACATCATTTCTAGGCTAAAAACTCATTCCTGTTACTTTCAGTCCTGTTACTCGATACATAAAGATTAAGAGGAGTGAGAGCCAATAACAGGAGTTATTCTTTTTATTTGTCATAAATATCAACAATTTTAACATGTAGTCTACGACCATTTCTTTAAAATAAAGAAACTTTAAGATAAAACCAAAGCAATTAGTGGGCTTTTTTTTAAACAAGATTTTTAATGTGTTTTTTATGTGTCGCATGAGTTTTGGTAACAGGACTGAGAAAAATTAAATCATCTTCGGATTAGAAACCTTGTAAAACATGAAGTAAAGCTGCCTGAGATTCACCAGTACATGTTTTGAAGAGTTAAATATATATAAATATACACAATATATAAAAAATATAGTTTTATTTAATTTAATTTGAAAGAGTTGCAACAAGCAAATGGTTCCCATTGGGTGGAATGGCCCGTCCACTCATATATGTTTGTTCTGCTGGTTCTGTTTTTATATTAATGGATATTTCTATTTCTAGTTCTAACGTCAGTATTATCGGTATTAAAGCAGAGCCGTTGATCAGCGTTTTTGGTCCATCGCTCAGCGGTTCTGCTTTTTGTCCCCCGTCCGTCTCGCTGTCCTCTGATTGGCTCTGCTGACAGGGTGCCAGATGATTGGTTGCAGTGGGGTTTTGTTTTTCTGCACTCTCACGTCCGGCACCAGCGTCAACCGGTGCTTTTATATTACCAACAGTACATTGTTCTAGATACAACAATACCACTTTTGTTTAAGGACACACACCTCCATCACCAACACCACCCACTACTGTGCTGTGTTTGTATGTAGGAGTGCATTCATATACACGTTTAATACTAGTAATACTAATACAGTGTTCTGTCGAATTGTGCTACCCATCGATACATGCTTCCCAAAGGTACTGCGCATGCGCTGACCTACACTATTTTATTATTTCTCATGTTTTTTATTTAGAATTTATCTGTTTTAGGGGGGTTTATGTGCATTAAACCAAATCTAATAACGTACATCTACTGGAATTTCACTGAGTACACGCCCTAAAAATAGTGCTTCTTTTGTATTTTACACTTAAATATACATTAGGGCAGCACGGTTCGACAGGGTAGGAAAACCACCAGTTTTTCTTAGTAAATGCAATGGTTCTATACAGAACCGTGAGAACCCAAACAACCATGGTTGAACAAAAAAGCTTTTAAATGTTTTTGTTTTTATTTGCCTGTTTAAGAAGTTCTTCATTTTGCCGAT
Source organism: Astyanax mexicanus (assembly GCF_023375975.1). Classification (NCBI taxonomy): domain Eukaryota; kingdom Metazoa; phylum Chordata; class Actinopteri; order Characiformes; family Acestrorhamphidae; genus Astyanax; species Astyanax mexicanus. Next base: position 37,679,553 of record NC_064429.1, read on the forward strand.
TCTATATTCTATAAACTATTTTTAAATGGCTCTAAATGCCAGTAGAACCAAAATAGAGCTAAAATATCCAGTGTTCTAGTACTACATAGAACTCTAGAAGGTTTTTTTCAAGTTTTTTTTTAGTAACACCAACGGTTCAATTTAGACCCATGGGAACTTAAAGAACCACTAAATTGGTACTTAAAGTGTTTTTAATAAACATCTGCCTTTTTGTCTGAATATAGAACCATCCACAAAGCATCAAATAGGGTTCTACTCTTGTAAGAAAGAACCCTTGTGCAGTGATACAAAGAACCTGTTTGGCTTAACTCGAGTACCACACTAGAAAAACCTGCATTAACATTGTTACCCAATGTGGGGATAGCTTTATTTTTGATATATTTAAAAAAAAAAAAAGAGGTTCTTTAAGGGTTCTCGAGTAAAGGTAGTGGTTCTGCATAGAACTATTGGAACCACTTTGGCTTAGCTTGAATAAATACCAAGCATGCTTAAATGGTTTTATGCCTGCATCCCTATGAAAGAAAACATCTTATACCTGTATATAGGTTGAACCCTTAATATAAGAACCCCTGAAAGGGTTCTTGAGTAAAGGTAGTGGTTCTATACAGAACCATAGGAATCCATTTGGCTTAACTTGACTAATTGCCAAGCATGCTTAAATGGTTTATACCTGCATCCCTATGACAAAAAACCTCTTATACCTGTATATAGGATAAACCCATAGTATAAGAACCTTTAAAATGGTTCTTCAAGGGTTCTTGAGTAAAGGTAGTGGTTCTATAAGGAACCACCTGAACCCGTTTGACTTAGCTTAAATAAGTAAATGGTTTTATACCTGCATCCCTATGACATAAAACCTCTTATACCTGTATATAGGATAAACCCTCAGTATATATAGAGGTTCTTCAAGGGTTCTTGATTAAATGTAGTAGTTCTATACAGAACCATAGGAACCACTCGGGCTTAGCTTGACTAATTGCTAAGCATGCTCCAATGGTTTTATGTCTGCATCCTACGAGACAAAACAATTAATACTTGTATATAGGGTGCAGATGTAGGATAAGAACCATTGAAAGGGTTCTTTAAGGGTTCTGAAGAAATATGGTGGTTCTATATAGAACCATAGGAACCCAGTTGGCTTAGCTTGACTCAGGATTCAGGCATAAAACCATTTAAGCATGCTTAACACATAGTCAAGTTAGGCCAAAGGGGTTCATATGGTTCTGTATAGAACCCTTACTGTTCTTGAGAACCCTTGAAGAACCTTTTGAAGGGTTCTTATATTAAGGACACACCCTATATACAGCCATAAGAGGTTTTGTATCATAGTGATGCAAGCATAAAACTTTGTAAGCATGCTTAGTACTTAGTCAAGCTAAGCTAAGGGTCATATGGTTCTATGCAGAACCACTACCTATACTCAAGAACCCTTAAATAACCCTTTTAAGGGTTCTTATATTAAGGACACACCCTATATATAACTATAAGAGCTTTGGGTGCAGGCATTAAACCATGTAAGCATACTCAACACATAGTCAAGTTAGGCCAAAGGGGTTCATATGGTTCTGTATAGAACCCTTATTGTTCTTGAGAACCCTTGAAGAACCTCTTTAAGGGTTCTTATATTAAGGACACACCCTATATACAGCTATAAGAGGTTTTGTATCATATTGATGCAAGCAAAAAAACATCGAAGCATGCTTAGTACTTAGCAAGCTAAGCTAATGGTCATATGGTTCTATGCAGAACCACTACCTTTACTCAAGAACCATTAAATAACCCTTTTAAGGGTTCTTATATTAAGGACACAACCTATATATAACTATAAGAGCTTTGGGTGCAGGCATTAAACCATGTAAGCATACTCAACACACAGTCAAATTAGGCCAAAGGGGTTCATATGGTTCTGTATAGAACCCTTATTGTTCTTGAGAACCCTTGAAGAACCTTTTTAATGGTTCTTATATTAAGGACACAACCTATATACAGCTATAAGAGGTTTTTTATCATAGTGATGCAAGCAAAAAAAACATCAAAGCATGCTTAGTACTTAGTCAGGTTAAGCCAAATGGGTTCCTTTGGTTCTGTATAGAACCACCACCTTTACTCAAAAACCCTTAAAGAACCTCTTTAAGGGTTCTTATCCTGTAAGTGTACCTTATGCATAAGTATAAGAGGTTTTGTATTACAGTGATTCAGACATAAAACCATTGAATAATGCTTAGTACCTAGTCAGGTTAAGCCAAAGGGGTTTCTATGGTTCTGTATAGAACCACCAACTTTACTCAAGAACTCTCGTAGAACCCTTTTAAAGGTTCTTATATTCCTAATGATATTAGGAAGTAAAACCTTGAATACAGGAAATTAAACACAAAAGCAGCAAAAATGAAAAAAAACGTTCACTGCTGCAACAAAGAACCTACTTATTCGGTTCTATTTAGAACCCGTTGGGCTCTCCTCGGCTCCTCCACTCTCTCTCTCTCCTCCATAAGCCGTCTTTTATGAGCAGAGCCTCCCTGCCAGGCCCTCAGAACCGGCGTGTCCAGCCCGGTCCGTTTTGTGGAAGCGCCAGCATTGATCATCCCATAATAAACCGCCTGCAGCTGCCACTTATTTCATTACACTCCAAAGAGAAAAGCAGAAAAACAAAGTCCTTCTCGGTTCCTCTGGAGCTCCCAGGAGCTGCGTTTCCCCCACCACCATCTGTGCTGCCCGTCAGCCGGCCGCTCGGACCAGCGCCGGAACCCAACAGCTACCACAACCTCCAATAACCGATCTCTGGGTGGTTTTATAATGCAAAAATACATCTGGACACCCTGGAAACTCGAATCTAAAGCTGGGCAATATATCGTTTCAGCATCGACATCGCAATACTAACTAGAACTTACAATACCAAAGTGAACGATGCACTAAGTCAACATATTATGTATAAATTTATATCAATTTTACACTGTAAAAAAAAAGAAGAGATCTGCCAAAAAAAGTCAACTTATTACAAGTGAACTTTTGAGTAAACTAAACTTTTGCCTCAAAAGTCTGACCAACTCAAAACATCAAGTTAAATTTTGAGTTCACTTAACATAAATTTTGAATTTAATCTACAGAATGAACTAGATGGACAAAGCAATGTTAGTAAGGAGAACAAAAGCTTTTAGAAGTTGTGTCTAGATGGTTGACTTAATATTTTAAGTCAATAAACTAGTAAAAAACACCATTCAAACTAGATGAAGCATTTATCAAACATTAAAAGCATTTAAAAACTATTTACAAACACTAAAAGAATCAGGCTTGACTCAGACTCAACTACTAAAAGACTCAGTTTTGACTCAGACTCATCTACTAAAAGACTCGATCTTGACTCAGACTCGACTACTAAAAGACTCAGTTTTGACTCAGATTCGACTACTAAAAGACTCAGTTTTGACTCAGACTCATCTACTAAAAGACTCAGTTTTAACTCAGACTCGACTCCTAAAAGATTCAGTTTTAACTCAGACTCGACTCCTAAAAGACTCAGTTTTAACTCAGACTCTACTACTAAAAGACTCAATCTTGACTCAGACTCGACTACTAAAAGACTCAGTTTTAACTCAGACTCGACTCCTAAAAGACTCAGTTTTGACTCAGACTTGACTACTAAAAGACTTGATCTTGACTCAGACTCGACTACTAAAAGACTCCTTTTTCACTCAGACTCGACTCCTAAAAGACTCCGTTTTGACTCAGACTCGACTACTAAAAGACTCAGTTTTAACTCAGACTCGACTACTAAAAGACTCAGTTTTAACTCAGACTCGACTACTAAAAGACTCAATCTTGACTCAGACTCGACTACTAAAAGACTCAGTTTTAACTCAGACTCGACTCCTAAAAGACTCAGTTTTGACTCAGACTTGACTACTAAAAGACTTGATCTTGACTCAGACTCGACTCCTAAAAGACTCAGTCTTGACTCAGACTCGACTACTAAAATCTAATCTGACTAAAACAAATGTTTACTGCTAACTAGTGGGCGAAGTTTAAACACAACACTAAACAATGAACCACTTCTGACACCAATCTTTACATCTAAACTAATAATAAAAAAATCAATACTGTGTTTTTGATAATCAACAAAGTATTACAAAATAAACAAAATTTTGTTAAACTTTGCTGTATTGATATTTTTGTGCACCCCTACTTCGCTATGTGCAAATGACATTTACATCACGGTTACACTGCAAGATGTGCAACGTCATAATATAACGGAATTATAATACAAAATCACAGTACAACGTCACAATATAACTGGATAAGTGACTTCTAATTTTGATAATGTATTGCAATATATATTCCAGACATAAATAGACAGACCTATTAAACCACTACATATCATGACATACATTTTTTAAGGTATCTTGCAACCATAGTAGAAACACACAGAAACTAGAATATACATATATTAACAGAAATATATTGTTTTATTAGCTCCACAATTTGAATGCATGCGAGAGAAAAAAACGCAGAAACATCCAAAACAGTCGCACCAGCCAATCAAACAAGAGCAGATGTGTCAGTATTTGCTGTATTTCTGCAGATTTGATGGCTCACAGCACTGCTGGACTAGCAGTAATGCAGTCATTGTATTGCAGTTTTACGCATGCTGTGCATGCACCTTCACCCACCACCCGTTCACTCAGTACTTTTACATATAAAATATTATGTATTGTTCAATTATACCTAATATAACTGCTTACACTCATTCAGCAACACTTATTATCTCAATAGTAGTGAGACATTAAATATATTTGCTTAGTAAAAAGATAATTTATTACTTTACATTTAATTAAGTATTTAGGTTCTCACTGCTTACCACAACACACAAACACGCATCATATAATCATATTTTAGTTTAAGATTTTCTACTTTTTGCACAATTTTCTTTTTACTTTCATGTTTTTTCTTGTATATTTGCGTAAATATATACTTCCTGACATTTCTATTTGCAGTATTTGATATTTCTTTTTTGTTTTGTTGTTGTTTGTTCATGTACAACATTAATGTGTAATGCTTACGACAGCATTTATATTTATTCAGAGTACCAGGTTTAATATAATATACAAAATTATAGATGTAGCTTTTTAGAATCATACTTTAGTATAAATCTTCATGTTCTGTTTTTTTTTTTAGATTAAGATATATATATATTTCCTGACACATCTGTAATCTGCACTGCACTGAACTGGAATATTGCAAAAAAAGGCTTAGTTAGTTTTATTAAAGGCTTATTTTACCTTATTTTATATTTATATAATACTGTTAACTTGTGTGGGTAGGTACAGTATGATGTCATTATTTTGTATTACTATTTACTATATATCTGCTATTTGTTGTTATCCTAGTACATTATCCCTGGGAACGCACGTGCATGTTATGTTCTTTTATAATCTTATAGCTTCTCTTTCTTTACATTTTTGCGGTAGTTTTTCTTTCTGTTTTCCTGCTTTTTCCGATTTTTTTATACAAAAAATGCTGTCTAGTTCTCTGCACTGCTGTAAAAGTCTACTGCAAAAATCCACACAACAATAGATGGTATTGTCTAATCTTATACTTGTTCTACAATAATGAATAATAAATTAAACATCAGGATTTGGATAAAAACAGGATATAATCTCTAAAACCTCAACCCCATAAACATCCAGGCAACAGTTAGTCAGTGTGTGGAGAGACTGGAGGCTGAGTTGCTGGGAGTTAATGACAGTATCAGATATCAAACCCTCCCCTACTCTAACGACAATCTACCGCTAAAAAACGCATAAAACACGCTAAAAACACGCGCAAAAATCACGCAAACCAGCAGCCGCAATTTCTTCAAGCATGCGATTGAGCTTCATCAGCGTAAAAACAATAAATAATCAATGAAAACATCACAAACAGCTATGTTTACACACTTACCCACTGCACTGACTGCTCTGCACTGCTGACTGGACCGGACCGAACCTCCTCAGAACCCCCAAAAAAAACCCCAAAATCCGGATTGGATCCCCGGAATAAAGCGATTGAATGCTGAATCGCGGGGAGTTGGTGCCGTCAATGCGCTGCGCTCTGCGGTCCGCGTACTAATCCCGCCTCCATCATACAGAACCGAACCCAACAGAACCGAACCGAGAACCAGTCCGCGTGCTCTCCGCTCCACAAACACGGCGAGCCTGAAAAAACGGGAGACGCGGTGGAGTCAGTTTACACTGCCCAACTCTCTCTCTCTCTTTCTCTCTCTCTCGCTCTCTCTCTCTCTCCACCCCTAGCCCACACTAAGCCACGCCCCCAAACAAGGGATTGGCCACTAGTGCCAAAGCCCCGCCCTTCTGCGCAACTATTGGCCAAAGGTTTAAACTCTACACACCGGAACGTCCACAGTGGTCAGTCTCTCAGAGCAGTGAAGCGCCTGAAGCTCCGCCCACTTGGACTGAGATTGCGTATGAAACAAAATGTATCAAAAACAGAAACGTTCTCATGTTATTAAACGCTAAAGCCACGCCCTTGTTGTGGTAGAACTGGTTAGCTCACAGGAGTGTCAAGGAATGAGGTACAAATACTTTGTTACTTTACTTAAGTAGAAATATTAAGTATAAGAAATACTTATACTTGAGTAATTAAAGTAATTATATTCTTTAGCTAACTCGTACTTCTACTTCTTGCAATTTTACACAATCATCTGTACTTTCTACTACTACTTTTTAACATTTTAAAAAACATTCCTACACTCTGTTGGTTTATATGTAATTAATCCCCCTTTGCATTACATTTACTACCTCTTGCTTTTGTTCTTTAGTTTTAAAACCAGTATGGTCAGTGTAACAATCATTAATATATTTTTCTGAGTGTTTGAGCCTAAATGCAAAAATAGAAAAGTTTTCATCCATTTTTCCAGTTTTATTTTTTTCCATCCCTCACAATTAGAATTTCAGGAAAAATTTAAAAATTATTATTTTCTCTATTGTCTGATTTTTACATTCTTGTATTTTGCAAGTTGAACTATACCATCAGATTTGTGTTACAAGACTTGACAAAAATGGAAATATATAAAATATTGTACATTATTTTACATATATATTATATTTATTATATTTATATATATGATCTTTTCTTTCTTTTGTATTATTCTAGGTTATATAAATTTTTTAATGCTTTCACGAATAAAAACTAAAATTGTTAAAAAAGAAGTAGAACTGTTAGAACTGTAAAAACGTATTGATGTTGTTTGTTCATATATCGTAGCTGTCCTATGAAAAACAGTTATCTCCATTTTTGTCGATTATTAGTTTACTGCACAATTTGAACAGACAAACTGTCCGTCACACTGTGCCAAAATTTCTTGATGAACGGACCAATAGAAACTCTTCAAAATAACCTGAAATAAACTCTTTTTACATTGACTTCCATTGAAAGTTCACAATGTTTTTTCTCTCTCCTGTAAAGTTGCTGTTTTGGAGATAACTGTTTTTCATTGGACAGCGACAATATGTTCTATTGTTTTAATAATCCCTATTGTTATACTGTTATTCCTTCACTGACCATATATACTGTATATTGAAATAATAACAGTATAAAATATGAAACACGCAGTAGAATAACAGTAAACATGTAAGATGTCACGCAAGAGTTATGATTAAAAGATTAGGTTGAAGGGTTTAGGAAGAAAAACAGCCCCTCCCCCTTCCCATAATCCCTGTAGATTTTCATATTAGTGGGCACAAAGGGATTATGGGCCGCCCCCAGGTCCGGTACAGCCGAGCGGCGCTGCGTCTGATCTCGTCTTCATGCTGTAAAATCGCGCCATGAAATATGTATGACTGAAAAAGAAAGCTGTGCCCTCAGAGTGCGGCGTAATCACGCCCAATAATCACGTCCAATAATCGCGTGATTACTGTACCGCATCATTACAGCCCTTTCTCCGAGGCGTCCAGACGTAAAAACTCCATTATAGTGCGCAGGGTTAACCCGTATTAATCAAGATAAAACATGCAGTACTGAGGGGAAGATCAGTCCGCCGTGGCGCACAGCGCTGGGTAATGTGTGCGCGCACTCATACATATCAGAAACTAAAAATTAAATGGCTTTTGTTTAATATATTTTCTGCTAATTAGTAGATTTTGTTGCTTTTAGAAACAAAATCTTTAATTACATTAATTATATTCATTTTCATATAATTCATTTTTTCGAACCTGCAGCTCTGGCAAAAAATAAAAGAGCAACTTAAAAATAATGAGTTTCTTTTTTTCACTCATTTTACCAAATTGAAAACCTCTGGAATATAATCAAGAGGAAGATGGATGATCACAAACCATCAAACCACCAAACTGAACTGCTTGAATTTTTACACCAGGAGTAAAGCAGCATAAAGTTATCCAAAAGCAGTGTGTAAGACTGGTGGAGGAGAACATGATGCCAAGATGCATGAATTTTTTTTTTTAATTAATTAAAAACCAGGGTTATTCCACCAAATATTGATTATTTCTGATCTCTTAAAACTTTATGAATATGAACTTGTTTTCTTTGCATTATTTGAGGTCTGAAAGCTCTGCATCTTTTTTGTTATTTCAGACATTTCTCATTTTCAAATGTTCTGGAGTCCCAAACCTTCAACATCAGAACTGCACCTCGCTGATGCTGTTGTTGTGGCTGAATGCTATCAAATCATGGCAGCAGTGTTCCAGGATCTGCTGTTAAAGCTCTTCTAGAAGATCAGAGGCTGTTTCTGCAGTAGAGGGACGAGCAGAACTGCTGCTGATAGGACGGTAAACAGGCCTGTAGAGTTTTATAATCTGCTGTAAAGCTGTAGAGCCGAATTCAAAGAGAAAGTGCTGCCGGGGGAAAGCAGTCTGTGGTCTGATGTTCAGCACATGTATACTGTATCATCCCCTAAACTCTACAATACTCTACTATACTCCACTACACTCCTCTACACATCATCCCCTAAACTCTACAATACTCTACTATACTCTACTACACTCCTCTACACATCATCCCCTAAACTCTACAATACTCTACTATACTCTACTACACTGTATCATCCACTAAACTCTACAATACTCTACTATACTCCACTACACTCCTCTACACACCATCCCCTAAACTCTACAATACTCTACTATACTCCACTACACTCCTCTACACATCATCCCCTAAACTCTACAATACTCTACTATACTCCTCTACTACACTCCGCTACTCTACTATACTCCACTACTACACTCCACTACACTCCTTTACACTCCTCTACAGTGTATCATCCCCTAAACTCTACAATACTCTACTATACTCCTCTACTACACTCCACTACTCTACTATACTCCACTACTACACTCCACTACACTGCATCATCCCCTAAACTCTACACTACTCCACTATACTCCACTCCTCTACACTCCTTTACACTGTATCATCCCCTAAACTCTACACTACTCTACTATACTCCACTACTACACTCCTCTACACTCCTCTACTACACTCCTTTACACTGTATCATCCCCTAAACTCTACAATACTCTACGATACTCCACTACTGCACTCCTCTACATTCCTCTACACTGTATCATCCCCTAAACTCTACACTACTCTACTATACTCCACTACTACACTCCTCTACACTCCTCTACTACACTACTCTGCACTGTATCATCCCCTAAACTCTACAATACTATACTATACTCCACTACACTCCTCTACACTCCTCAACACTGTATCATCCCCTAAACGCTACGCTACTCTACTATACAGGTGGTTGCTATGGTTTGTTTAAGTGGTTGCTAGATGCTTTAGTGATTAGTGCTTTAGTGATACCACATTGACTGTATGTAAGCACTGTTGGAAGATGCTCTGGATAAGGGCATCTGCTAAATACCTTAAATGTAAATGCGCTGGGGTTTCTGAGTGGTTGCTAGGTGGTTACCATGGTATCCTGGTAATGTGGCTGAAGGAAGCCTTGCTAAGCTGTTGAATCAGATGTATGAATGACATCTTTTCGAGGTAATAGCGTCAATATGTACGTTTTTTTTTTCCTTTTTTGCTTCCCGGAGATTTCGGTTCTTGCGAGCGAGACGTTGCTAAGGTGGAGCGAAATCCCCGGCCGTGTTTATGGAGCCGCGGCGTAAAGAGGGCGGCAGTTATGGCCATTTTAGAGTGATCTCTGCTCTCTTACCCTGAGAATCTTCATTACAGCTGAGTGGCTCAGGTACTCAGCGCTCCTAAAGCCTCCTGCCCCGGGGGCTCGTCCTGCTCGGCCAGAAGAGCCCTCAGCGAGGGGTCCCACGGCTCGAGACTCGCGGGATCTTATCGCTCTGTTTGGACGAGGATTTTACTCCGCAGTGCAAAATGAATAAGTAATGGGAAGAGGTCTGCAGCATTACCCAGGAGACCACCCAGCCCAAACGCGGGGAGAAAAACGTACAATAACAGCCGTAAAACAGGCCTGCGAGGAACGCCATCTAACAGCAGCCCCCGTTAGCATCCGCACACGTAGCAACGGCTAATTAAAACACGAGATCATAAAGGGAATTATTAAGATAGATTACGGGATGCATGTGCTGCAGTTTATTTAATTCAGATTAACCCCTGAAGGCCACAGATAACCGTTATGTAACACAGAAAAATATATATTCTTACATCAATTTTCCAATTTTAATACATGCTATAACCTAAGCACCACCAGGAGAAGTACAACAGTGGGAAATACATGCTAGGCTAAAAGCTAACTATGGTATCAGTGTTAGGCTAAATGCTAAATCTACAGCAAACTAGAGGAAAAACTGCTCAATAAAAGCATGTTGTATTGCTATTAATATTATTATTACTATTACTATTGCTACTGAATTATTGCTATCACTATTACTATCAATATTACTGGTGTATTACTATGACTTATCATTTTGCTATTACTATTGCTTTTACTATCACTATTACCATTGCTATTGCTTTTACTAATACTATCACTATTACTATGGCTATTACTATTGATATAACTATTACTATTGTTAAAACTATTGCTATTACTATCGATATTACTATCGTTATTACTGTTGCTTTACTATTGCTAATACGAATACTATTGCTATTGCTATTGCAATTACTATTGCTATTGTTAATACTATTGGTATTGGTATCTCCGTTGCTACTGATATTACTTTTGCTGTTGCTATTAATATTAATATTATTATAATGAGACTATTGCTATTACTATGGTCATTACTACTTCTACTATATTTACTATTAATATTACTAGTGCTATTACTATCACAATCAATTAAACTATTGCTATTGCTTTCATCTCTGATCACTTTTGATATTGTTGTTGCCATTACTATTACTGATAATATTGCTATTACTATTGGTATTTCCATTTCAATTAACGATTCTATTGCCATTGCTTCTGCTATTACTATCACTGATACTATTGCTATTATTGATACTGATACTATTGCTATTACTACTGTTAATACTATTGCTACTACTAAAACTGATATTATTGCTATTATTAATGCTGCTACTATCACTATTACTATTGCAACAATTACTATTGCTATTACTATTTTTAATGCTATTGATGTTACTATCACTATTACTATTGCTTTTATTTATATAATTACTTATTATTTTATTATCACTAATACTATTGTTATTGCTTTAATAAATGATTGCTGTTATATTTGGTATTACACTATTACTCTTATTATTACAATTACTATTGCAATACATATTAATATAATTATTGCTATTATTGACGTAATTACTAATTATCACTGTTTCTATTTCTGTTATGGCTGTTACTGTTACTGTTATTATTGTTATAGTGATTGTGATTTAAGGACAGTATCTATATACAGTGTTGCCTGTGAACTGATTGGGGGTTGTGGCTCTAAGCTCTGATTGGGTATTCTGGGTTGGGGTCCAGGAGACTCTCAGCTCTGATTGGGTATTCTGGGTGGGGTCATGGCGGCCCTCAGCTCTAATTGGGTATTCCGTGTTGGGGTCCAGGAGGCCCTCAACTCTGATTGGGTATTCTGGGTTGGGGTCCAGTAGGCTCTCAGCTCTGATTGGGCATTCTGGGTTGGGGTCCAGGAGGCACTCAGCTCTGATTGGGTATTCCAGGTTGGGGTTCAAGAGGCCCTCAGCTCTAATTGGGTATTCCGGGTTGGGGTCCAGTAGGCTCTCAGCTCTGATTGGGTATTCTGGGTGGGGTCCAGAAGGCCCTCAGCTCTGATTGGGTATTCCAGGTTGGGGTCCAGGAGACCCTCAGCGCTGATTGGGTATTCCGGGTTGGGGTCCAGGCGACCCTCAGTTCTGATTGGGTATTCCGGGTTGGGGTCCAGGAGGCTCTCAGTGCTGATTGGGTCCAGGAGGCCCTCAGCTCTGATTGGGTATTCCGCATTGTGTCTCTGAGGGCTGATTGGGTATTTCGGGTTGGGGTCCAGGAGGCACTCAGCTCTAATTGGGTATTCCGGGTTGGGGTCCAGTAGGCTCTCAGCTCTGATTGGGTATTCCGGGTTGGGGTCCAGGAGGCCCTCAACTCTGATTGGGTATTCTGGGTGGGGTCATGGCGGCCCTCAGCTCTGATTGGGTATTCTGGGTTGGGGTCCAGGAGGCACTCAGCTCTGATGGGGTATTCCGGGTTGGGGTTCAAGAGGCCCTTAGCTCTAATTGGGTATTCTGGGTTGGGGTCCAGTAGGCTCTCAGCTCTGATTGGGTATTCTGGGTGGGGTCCAGAAGGCCCTCAGCTCTGATTGGGTATTCCAGGTTGGGGTCCAGGAGACCCTCAGCGCTGATTGGGTATACTGGGTGGGGTCCAGGAGACTCTCAGTTCTGATTGGGTATTCTGGGTTGGGGTCCAGGAGGCTCTCAATGCTGATTGGGTATTTCGGGTTGGGGTCCAGGAGGCACTCAGCTCTAATTGGGTATTCCGGGTTGGGGTCCAGTAGGCTCTCAGCTCTGATTGGGTATTCCGGGTTGGGGTCCAGGAGGCACTCAGCTCTGATTGGGTATTCCGGGTTGGGGTTCAAGAGGCCCTCAGCTCTAATTGGGTATTCTGGGTTGGGGTCCAGTAGGCTCTCAGCTCTGATTGGGTATTCTGGGTGGGGTCCAGAAGGCCCTCAGCGCTGATTGGGTATTCCGGGTTGGGGTCCAGGCGGCCCTCAGTTCTGATTGGGTATTCTGGGTTGGGGTCCAGGAGGCTCTCAGTGCTGATTGGGTATTCCAGGTTGGGGTCCAGGAGGCTCTCAGTGCTGATTGGGTATTTCGGGTTGGGGTCCAGGAGGCCCTCAGCTCTGATTGCGTTTTCCGGGTTGGGGTTCAAGAGGCCCTCAGCTCTAATTGGGTATTCCGGGTTGGGGTCCAGTAGGCTCTCAGCTCTGATTGGGTATTCCGGGTTGGGGCCCAGGAGGCTTTCAACTCTGATTGGGTATTCTGGGTGGGGTCCAGGAGACTCTCAGTTCTGATTGGGTATTCTGGGTTGGGGTCCAGGAGGCTCTCAATGCTGATTGGGTATTCCAGGTTGGGGTCCAGGAGGCCCTCAGCTCTGATTGGGTATTCCGCATTGTGTCTCTGAGGGCTGATTGGGTATTTCGGGTTGGGGTCCAGGAGGCACTCAGCTCTGATTGGGTATTCCGGGTTGGGGTCCAGTAGGCTCTCAGCTCTGATTGGGTATTCCGGGTTGGGGTCCAGGAGGCCCTCAACTCTGATTGGGTATTCTGGGTGGGGTCATGGCGGCCCTCAGCTCTGATTGGGTATTCTGGGTTGGGGTCCAGGAGGCACTCAGCTCTGATTGGGTATTCCGGGTTGGGGTTCAAGAGGCCCTCAGCTCTAATTGGGCATTCCGGGTTGGGGTCCAGTAGGCTCTCAGCTCTGATTGGGTATTCTGGGTGGGGTCCAGAAGGCCCTCAGCTCTGATTGGGTATTCCAGGTTGGGGTCCAGGAGACCCTCAGCGCTGATTGGGTATTCCGGGTTGGGGTCCAGGCGACCCTCAGTTCTGATTGGGTATTCCGGGTTGGGGTCCAGGAGGCTCTCAGTGCTGATTGGGTATTCCGGGTTGGGGTCCAGGAGGCTCTCAGTGCTGATTGGGTATTCCAGGTTGGGGTCCAGGAGGCTCTCAGTGCTGATTGGGTATTCCAGGTTGGGGTCCAGGAGGCTCTCAGTGCTGATTGGGTAAATCTCTGATGCAGATTTAAATGACCCTTTCTTATAAAAGAGACGAGAGCGAGATTAGAGCGAGAGTGAGGAACTTTAAAAGCGCGAGAGTAAGAGTTCTGCATCAATTAAAGTAAAATATTTTACACATTTTTACAGCAGTATTTCATGTTACAGGCAGGAAGCACCCAGATTTTTTTCTGATTAAAGAGTGTTTCATTACATTCTGCACCAATTAAAATGAAGCAATTTCCATACATTCATAATGTTGCTATTACTGTCATTATCATACTATCACTATTAACATATTACTATTGCTTTCACTATTGCTTCTGTTATCATTATTACATTAGTATTACTATGCTATTATTATTCCTATCACTATTAATATATTCCTATGACTATGCTATTACTATTGTTAGCACTATTATTATATTACTAGTACTATACTGTGACTATTACTATTACTGTTATTATTGTTATTACTATCACTATTATTATATTATTGTTACTATGCTTTTACTATTTCTATCACTATTACTATTAAAATCACTACTAATATATTATTATTGCTATGCTATTACTATTACTATTTCTATTACTATCACTATTAATATATTACTATTACTATGATATTACTGTTGCTATCACTATCACTATTGCTTTTACTATCACTATTAATATATTATTACTATGTTATTACTATTGCTATCATTATTACGATTGCTATTCAAGTTACTATTAATTATTTATTACTATTACTTAGTTACTATTACTATTAATATTATTACATTACTATTACTATTGCTATGACTATTAGTATATTACTATTACTACACTATTAATATTGCTATCACTATTGCTATTACTAATACTGTCATTGTTACTATTGTTATTAATATATTACTATAAGTATTAAACTACTACTATTGCTAATACTAACATAATTTCAAACTATCGCTATCATCACTATTACTATATGTAGTAATATATCTATTACTATGCTTTGACTATTGTTATTATTATCATCACTAAAAATATTTTACTCTACTAGTACTACAACTATAACTGTTGCTATGACACCGGTTAAAATAAAGCTTTATTTAAATATTTTTATAGCAGTATTGCGAGTTTAAATCAGGCAGTAATCTGAATCTTTTCTGTTTAAGAGTATAAAGAGTGCATCCCTGTGATCGGCTCTAATCGCTGAAATCCAGCCCCTGACAGAGTGGACTGCGCCGCTGTTACGTAGGATCGGCCCACCATATGGCGTCTTCCATTAAAAGTTAATTTGACAAGATAAGAAGGGGGATGATTTGCATTTTTGCACCATAAGAAGTTGGGATAGATTACGTGGCGGGGGATTAGCGGCTGTTTTTGCCGATGGTTTGTCTGATAAGCCTCCTGCCAGACATCTCTGATCCAACAACCACGTTTCTGTGAGAAATGCAAGAAGACAAAAGCATCATAAATAACATTACAGTTATAAATATGCCTCCCTGCTTCTGACAGGTTATATCTGCTCGTTATGTAACACTGCGGTGGAAAATACGCTAGTTTTATTTTATATTCGCTGCTCAAAATGGAAACAATTAATCTTCACAGTAAAACACAAAGCAAGTTAAACTTCAGGGACATCAATGTGCCAACTTAGGAAACATAAGCTATTGTAAATCAAGTTTACCTCATTTGTTGTAAATAAAAGTAAGAACAGGTGCACCAGAGAGACAACAACAAGACCTGCCCCCAAAAAGTACTTCTTATCAACTACTTTGTTCGTGGTATGTATTGAAATATATTAAGTGTCAAGACTTGAGACTTAACTCAGGACTTGATTCGGAACTTGAGCGTCACGACACAGTACTAGACTCGAGACTTGAATTTTAAGACTTTGAAAATGACTTGGGAAATTGACTTAAAACTAGAGTGTCAAGACTTGGGACTTGACTTGTAAGTTGAGTATCAAGATTTTGGATGTGACTTGAAACTTGAGTTTCATGACTTGGGACTAAATTGTCAAGACTTTTGACTTTAATTGAAACTTAAGTGTCAAGAACTTTACTCAGGACTTGACTCAGTACTTGAGTATCACAACTTGAGACTTGACTTGGAACTTCAGTGTCAAGAATTGGCACTTGATTCGGGACTTGACTCTATTAAGACTTTTGACTTGAAACTTAAGTATCAAGTCTCGGGAGCTGAGTATCAAGACTTAAAACTTGAGTGTCAAGGTCTGGGCTTTGGAACTTGAGTGCACTTGAGCATCAAGACTTGGAACTTAATTCGAAACTTTACTGTCAAGACGGGATGTTACTTGGAACTTGAATATCCAGACTTGGGACTTGAGTATCAGGACTTGGGACTTGACTCAGAACTTGAGTGTCAAGACTTTGGAAATGACTTAGGAATTGACTAGAAACTTTAGTGTCGAAACTTGAGCCTTGACTCGGGACTTGAATCAGTACTTGAGTAAAAATAAGAGCGGGCACACTACGAGAGCAAACAGGAACTGAAGCTACACCAGACTGCGCTTTTTACTCCATTTTAACTGCAGCTACTCTGTAAGATCAACAGCAAACGTGCTTTTCAGCGCGCTTTTTTGGACAAGGCTGAGCGATTCTCACTTGAGCGGGGCGTGGCAAACCCCCCTCATTCACACATTCTCTGTCTACACACCTCAGGGGCGTTACTCACGCTTTAAAAGACAGTCTGGTGGAGCTGATTTCCTATATCGCCCGCACCTGCGCGCAAATTCAGACTCCTATGTCGTCACTCACACTCGCCGAGGCGTCAGCCGAAGGCGTCAGCTGTAGTGTGAAGACGCTCTCGTGTGAAGACCTGCGCGAGTCCACCGAGCAAGGCCACTGACAAGGCAGCCCATCCTACTGCCTCACAAAATGTGCTCCCATCACATTCCTGTCATCTCCGGTACGCACAGAAAGCGTAAAAACACACACAGGCGCCAGGACCATACTAACCTGCGTCCTCTTAAGCAAGCCACGCCCACTACTACCTCATTCTCTGTTGGGCTGTGGAACTGCCAGTCGGCGGTTAATAAAGCAGATTTCATCGCCTCTTATGCAAATCATCTCTCACTACAACTACTGGCTCTGACTGAAACCTGGATTAAACCTGAAAATACTGCTACTCCAGCGGCACTTTCAAATAATTATTCCTTTACCCATACTTCTCGTCTCTCAGGACGAGGAGGTGGAACTGGCCTATTGCTCGCGAATGGCTTAAAATACACTCCCCTATTACCTGCAATCTCATACAACTCGTTCGAGTATCATGCCACACTGGTTAATACTCCATCAAAACTTACTGTCGTTGTCATCTACCGTCCTCCTGGACAAATGGGCGAGTTCACACATGAACTTGACATGCTACTGTCTTCTATCCCTGAGCAAGATTGCCCCATGCTCATTCTAGGGGATATGAACATCCATCATGACAGTACCAGCTTCACAGACTTCCTATCCCTCATGCAGTCTTTCGATCTGGAGCAGGTCCCCAGCCCTCCAACACATAAAGCTGGCAAACATCTAGACCTGATCTTCACTCGTAACTGTGACACCGACTCTTTAACTGTCACTCCTCTACACCTCTCAGACCACTTCTTCATGCAACTCAACGTTCGCATTTCGAAAAAACCCACAGCTACTCCTACTATGGTCTCGTTCCGCCGAAATCTTCGAGATCTCCCAGCAGACCAGTACTCCTCGCTGGTGACTGACAATATGCCTCCATTAGGCTCATTTTCATCACTCAATGTTAATGATGCCACTGATACTCTTTGCTCCACATTAAGCTCCTGTTTGGATGACCTCTGTCCTCAAACATCTCGAGCCATTAGCTCTAGCAAACCGCAGCCATGGCTCAAAAATGACACGCTCAGGGAACTACGCTCCAAACTCAGAGTTGCTGAAAGAAAATGGCAAAAAAAAGCAAAACCAGACAGACCTAAAAAACTACCAACTGCTCCTGGCTTCTTTTTCAGCCAACCTCAATGCTGCTAAAGCTGAATTCTATCACAAAAAATCAGCTCCCTCACAGACTCCCGGAAACTATTTGCTACATTCAAAACACTACTCAACCCTCCACCTCCTCCTCAGGCTACCTGCCTTACGGCTGAAGCTCTTGCCTCATTCTTTACTGGGAAAGTGGCAACTATCAGCAGACAGTTTACTGATGCGACATGTAGAAGTCCTACATCATGCTCTGCTGCCCGGTATCCCTCTACCGAAGGCGTCGCTTTCTCCTCGTTCGCTCCTCTCACTGAGAACGAGACACTGGCTCTCCTAACACGTAGCCGTCCTACTACGTGTCCGCTTGACCCGATTCCTTCAGACCTTCTGCAAACTATCGCACCTGCAATCATTCCGGCTATTACTCACACGATCAATGCCTCTTTAACATCTGGTGTATTCCCGACTGCTTTTAAACAAGCACAGGTCACACCACTGCTTAAAAAGCCTTCTCTCAACCCCGCCCAGGTTGACAACTACAGATCCTACTACTGCCTTTTCTTTCTAAAACATTAGAAAGAGCAGCTCTCAATCAAGTCTCTGGCTTCCTCACCCAAAATGACCTCCTGGACCAGAACCAATCTGGTTTCAAGAAAGGGCACTCTACTGAGACGGCTCTGTTGTCTGTGACAGAAGCGTTAAAAACTGCTAGAGCTGCAGGACAGTCCTCAGTGCTCATTCTGCTGGACCTCTCGGCTGCTTTCGACACAGTCAACCATGACTTCCTCCTAACTATACTCTTGAACATGGGGATCTCAGACAATGCGCTGTCATGGTTCAGATCGTACCTCACTGGGCGCTCGTTCAGGGTGTCATGGCAAGGACGGCTGTCCCCAGCCCACTCGTTACCCACTGGGGTTCCCCAGGGTTCGGTACTGGGACCTCTTCTCCTCTCAATATACACCACCTCTCTAGGTCGGGTTATCCGCTCACATGGTTTTTCCTACCACTGCTTTGCTGACGACACTCAGCTATACCTGTCGTTCTCACCCGATGATCACTCAATCTCTGCACGAATATCACTGTGTCTCTCAGACATATCCGCATGGATGAAGGAGCATCACCTCCAACTAAATCTCTCAAAGACTGAACTTCTGGTCATACCAGCAAAACCTTCTATTCAACACAACTTTGCCATAACCATCGACTCTCTCTCTCTCTCACCGACAAAGGTTGCTAGGAACCTGGGTGTTCTGGTTGATGACCAGCTTCTCTTCACGCACCATGTGGCCTCAGTTCCTCGATCCTGCCGCTTTGCGCTTTACAACATCGGAAAAATTCGACCGTTTCTGACGCAACAGGCCACCCAACTCCTGGTACAAGCTCACGCCTCGACTACTGCAATGCCCTGCTATTTGGCCTCCCGGCCTGTGTAGTAAAACCACTCCAGATGATCCAGAATGCAGCAGCACGTCTGATCTTCAACCAGCCAAAACGGGCACATGTCACCCCGCTGCTCATTGAGCTCCACTGGCTACCAGTTGCTGCTCGCATCAAATTCATAGCTCTTACAATCGCCTACAAGGTGATACAGAACAGCTCCTTCCTACCTGCACTCGCTCCTGAAGGCTTACGCTACCTCCCGGCCGCTGCGCTCCTACAATGAACGTCGCCTCGCTTTACCAAACAAACATTCACACAAAGCAATCCAGACTGTTCTCATACAGAGTTCCCCAATGGTGGAACAAACTACCTTCCACTACCAGATCAGGAGAATCTCTCACTATCTTTAATAAACTCCTGAAGACAGAGCTCTTCAAAGAGCACTTACTCTCCTTACACCTCTAACTAACTACCTTCTACTACCAGATCAGGAGAATCTCTCACTATCTTTAATAAACTCCTGAAGACAGAGCTCTTCAAAGAGCACTTACTCTCCTAACACCTCTAACTAACTACCTTCTACTACCAGATCAGGAGAATCTCTCACTATCTTTAAGAAAAACAAACTAACTAATTCTAACCTCATCTCCTTCTTCCTCTTCTCTACTCCTCTATCCCATTATTGCCCTCTGATCTCCTTAAGGCCCTATCTATAGATGCTTTATTTTTAACTTCTATTATTTTTGTACTGAACCTCTTCTATTATTTGCACTTCAATATTGTAAGTCGCTTTGGACAAAAGCGTCTGCCAAATGTAATGTAATGTAATGTAATGAGTATCAAAACTTGGGACGTGACTTGGAATTTAAATATCAAGACTTGGACTTCATTTAGGACTTGAGTATTAAGACTTGGTTCTAGACTTAACTCTGAAAATGAGTATCAAGACTTGAGACTTGTCTTGAGACTTGAGTATCCAAACCTGGGAGCTGACTTGGAACTTGAGTACCAAGACTTGGGACTTGACTCGACTTAAATATCAAGAACTTGGGTCTTGACTCAAGACTTGGGTTTCAAGACTTGGGACTTGATTTAGAACATGAGTATCAATACTTGGACTTGACTCAGGACTTGAAAGTCAAGATTTGGGAACTGATCTCAGGACTTGGGACTTGAGTTTTGAGACTTGGGACTTGTCTTGAGATTTGTATGTCAAAACTTGGGATTGGAGTTTCAAGACTTGGAATTTAACTTGAAACTGGAATATCAAGACTTGAGACTTGATGCTGAACTGATTATCAAGACTTGAGGCTTGACTCAGGATTAACCCTTGTGTGGTGTTCGGGTCTGTGGGACCCGTTTTCATTTTTCATCAAATGATACTAAAAAAATATTTTTTCTAACTCAAACTCATTGGCATTGGCTCATTTTTTGTGAAAAACATATATCAAAACACATTTTCGATAAACACACACTGTACACCCCCCCCCAACCATTTATATTACATACAGTATGTTTGGCCAAGGGCTAATAAACATTGCTTCATTTGTAAATTTGAAACTAAACACATTTTCTACTCATATCTTGAGTTTAATTCATTTTCTTTTACATTTTATTTAAAAAAACTAATAAAAAAAGAGTAGCACTTTTTAAAAGAAATGTAACATAAGAAAGGTAAAGGGCAAATATTAACCATGTAAGCTGTTTATATTGCTTGCAATTTAGGTGAAGCGAGCATGTGTAAATCATTTTAATGTAGAATTGCTTAATTTTGCTGAATTAAATACAAGTAAAAAAATAAACGAGAAACAAAAATATGAACACCACACAAGGGTTAAGTTTCAAGAATTGGGAATTAATTTTTACCTGTATATTGCAAGTGACCTTTGATCGCTTCTATTCCAAAATATTTCTACACAAAAAACTCATCAAATCGTCTAAAAATACAGCGTACTGTTTATAGCCCCCTGCCTGTTTGACACTGCAGGTTGAAGCTCCTGGTGAAAGCGAGTGAAACACTGAGATGTGGAGTAACATCACATTATACATAGTAAGTGCAGTCATTGTGGGGCATTGTGAAGGCTGTATTGATCTCAGCAGGGTTTTCATCCCCCTGAAAGTTGCTCTTCTCCACAGGCATTGATGAGGGATTACTCCGGTTTACTCTTAAATCAGCCCGATACAGGGACACTCTGAGCCCTATTGATGGAGGCCACAACTTTCAGAAGATGGGCTTCTAATAAGATAAGACACAAACTCTCAGCAGCCCAACACAATTCAGATTTCTCGCTAATCTCCCAGACTTAGCGCCGCGCTCGCCGAGGTTTAAGCTGATTCTGTTTACCTCAACATTCATTGCATTACGTTGCTTAGAACTTTTTATTCTGGAAGGAATTCTGGGGGCAGATGAGCTCAGAGACACATTCTCTCTGCTTAAGGAAGAAAAGACCTTTGTCCACCATTTGGACAAAAGTATTTAGACACCAAGGTAATTTAATGCCTACAGGAGCATAACTGTGCAGTTTAGAACATACAGATCTAGGGATGTTTCCCAGCTTTAAAATAAAGGTTCTCGCATGGATACATGACTTCTAAGAAGCTTTTCTTAAAGATCGCTTGAAGAAAATTAAGGTTCTTCACAGTTTCATATCAACAAACCCTTCCTAAGATCAAGACCAGGACAGATCATCATTTTAAAGATTGTGTAGATTCTTTAAGAATCTTTAGGGACATTTAAATGAATCCCAATGGATTTTACAAGCAGCTCCAAGAGAATTGAAGAACATTTAAGTTCTTGGAGGAGCCCGTTTAGATACTTGGAAGAGCCAATAAGAGCTTTTTAAGAAACTACTCATTTCAAACAGTGCAACTATTAAGAGCTTTTTAAATTTTTTTCAAAAAATGACAAACTTTAAGGCTTTCATTTCTAAAAATTGGTTATTCTTTTTAACGATTAACACAAACAGGTTCTCCTACTCTTTTTTAAAACTGAATAATCTCCAAAAGGTTTTTGAGGATATTTTGGTTTTGTTATCGTACAGTATATCAACAAAATCTTGTAGCCTAATGCTCCATTAGGAACCTCAATTGAGGACTCCCAATGGATTTTACTCAAAATCCTGTCGTTTTATCATCGTATATCAACAGAATCTAGTAGCCTAAAGATTCTTTAGAAACCTTAATTCAGATGGGTTATTTGAGGAATCACAATGGATTTTACTGGCACCTCTAAGAAGAATACTTGAGTTCTTGGAGGAGCCTGTATTAACTATAGATTTATCAAGGAACTACAGCAAATGTAAGGTACTTTTTCAAAACTTTAATGCTTTCATTTATAAGAATTATAAGAATCCAAAAGGCCCCCATAGATTTTATTGTTTTATCCTGGTATATCAACATAATCTAGTAGCCTAAAATCCTTAAGGAACCTTAATTCAAATGGGTTCTTTGAGGAATTTCAATGAATGAATTTTACAGCACCTCTATAAGCATTGAAGAATACTTCTCGAAGGTTCTTGGAGGAGCCTGTATTAACTATATGTTTTTCAAGGAACTACTGCAAATGTAAGGAACATTAATGCTTACATTTATAGAAAATAGATCTTCTAAGGACCTTTTCCTGAAGATTAACACAAATAGGTTGCTCTTTTTTTTGTAAAAACCAAAGAACCTCCAAGAGGTTTTCAAGGATCTTTTGGTATTTCATTGTACAGTATATAAACAAAATCTTGTAGCCTAAAAATGCTTTAGGAACGTCAATTCAATTGGGTTCTTTGGGGAATCCCAATGGATTTACGGAATCTTTAAGAGTATTTAAGAATAGTTGAGTTCCTGGAAGAGTTCCTGTATTAATTATAGGTTAATTTCAAAGAACTACTGCAACTGTAATGCACATTTTTAAACTTTAATGCTTTCCTTTAAAAAAATGGTTCTTTTAAAGACAAAGAGATTCCTCTACTCTTTCAAATCGTAGAACCTCCAAAAGGCCCCATGGATCTTGTTGTTTTATCATCATATTTTAGCAAAATCTAGTAGCCTATAGATCATTTAGGAACCTCAATTCAATTGGGTTTTTTGAGGAATCCCAATTGATTTTTGGACCACCTCTAAGAGCATTAAAGAATACCTAAGATCTTGGAGGAGCCTGTATTGAATATCAGTTTTTCAAGGAACTACTGCAACTTTAAGGAATTTTTAAACTTTTTACACTGACAAATTTAGCTCACATTTGAAAAAGGCAAAAAAATAGGAGGGGTAGTTTCGGGAGGGTCACTGAGTGATGTATGGGTTTAGGGGCGGGGCAGGAGGGAGAGCTGATTGGGCTGATGATTGGAGATGATTGCATGAAAGCACACGAAAACATCATCCTCGCCTATAGCACAGTTGAACCTACTTTCTCGCGACAAACCTAGTGATGCAAATTGTAAATACTGGTCTCCTAAAGCCTAAATTGAGGCATTTTTAAAATGCATCTTTTTTTTTTAAGTGTACCTTCAGCAATTTATTCACTTCCACCACAACTGAAGTGATGTGATATTTTTATAGAATCAGAGCATATGTCTTTAGAGGTTTAATTGGGTTTTTTTATTTTCAGGGCTGCGTCTTGCGAGTTTGCTCTTTCGCTCTTCCTTCCTGTATTGGAGAAAAAGAAACTGAGATCAAAATCAACTCCCGGGTGAATAATGGCAGAGCTGAAATGGGTTTAGAATGAAGAAAATTTTCCACTTCAGCGGCCACCCTGAGCCGTCACTTCACCTTACTAAGTGACAAGCCATGCATACCATTAAGCCAAATTCGTTCCTCTAAAAATATTTTCCTCCTCCGAGTCTTTACGGAAAAGGCTGTTTATTGGAGCGTATTTTTTTTACTTTCCCGCCGGTTCGGGCTCGGGATCTACTTCAGCAGGGCTGTGTTAGTCACGTAGAACAGGAGTGGAGCAGAATGTAGCACAGGACCAGGACAAATCTGGAAAGTAGGCCAGGACAGAGAGGTAGGGTGCAGACTCATTATGACGAGGTCGAGGGTCGGATCCCGCGAGCCGCAGCTACAGGTGTAATACTTAGGAAGGGCTGCCCCAGTTTCGGTGCGACACGCTCGGCGCTGAGGGCGCCGGCAGAGGTAAATAATGACGCCGTTCGACAGTCATGACGGTGCAGCAGGTTCCTCGTTTACAGTAGAGGAACGTCTCGCTCTCTCCGGCTCTCAGGACACGGGGAGCTTGGTAATAAAGCGAAAGGTCACGAGTTTGATCCCAACCATATATTCTCCTGCTACTGCCAACCTGCCCTCCAGCAAACCGCTGCAACCCCAGGGTGTTCCAGAGGGACCGTTCATCCTGCCGGCTTATGGAGGTCACTTTCTACAAGGAGAGCAGCAAAAATTACTATCTCAGGGTTTCTTCTGGAACCTTTACGCCATGTGAAGGTGCTCAGATATTAGAAAAGTTCTTTAATATTGAAAAAAAGGTTGTTTTGTACAAAAGAGATAAAATTACAATCGCAGGGTTTCTTCTGGAACCTTAGACATCAGAAAGGTTCTCTAACAACAAAATCTCATGTTGGAGGCGGGTTTATTTAGTTATATCAGGATGATCCAGAGGGACCTTTCATCCTCTTAGCTTCTAGAGGTTGTTTTGTATAAAAGAGCTAAAATTACAATCGCAGGGTTTCTTCTGGAACCATTACATCATGTGAAGGTGCTTAGACATTAGAAAATTTCTTTAATATGGGAAAAAGAAACTTATGTAGAGGGACAGTTCATCTTCTTAGCTTCTAGTGGTCGTTTTGCACAAAAAGAGCAGCAAAAATTACAATCGCATGGTTTCTTCTGGAAGCCTTACGTTATGTGAAGGTGTTTAGACATTAAAAATGTCTTTAACAACCCAACATCTCATGTAGGAGGCGAGTTTATTTAGTTCTATCAGGATGATCCAGAGGGACTGTTTATCCTCTTAGCTTCTAGAGGTCATTTTATATAAAAGAGATAGCTAAAATTACCATCGCAGGGTTTCTTCTAGAACCTTTACGTCATATAAAGGTGTTTAGACATTAGAAAGGTTCTTTAACAACCCTAAATCTCATGTTGCAAGAGTTTATTTAGTTCTACCAGTATGATTCAGAGGGACAATTCATCCTCTTAGCTTCTAGAGGTCATTTTGTACAAAAGGAATAGCTAAAATTATAAATGAAGGGTTCTCCTTTCTCTCCTATGTATATTTCTGATTTAGGTGAAAATTGGAAAAGTGCATTTTGTCGCATATCTGAGCAAAATTTGGTCAAATTTACCATTGCCCAAGCATTTTCCCACTCGTTTAAGTCATTTTTCATGGGAAAAACAGGGTTTTGTGAAAGATTGAAATTTTCACCAAAACGACATGCCACGTCCTTACGTATTTTTCTGATTTTTTTTTTTAGAAAAGTGCATTTTGTTGCATATCTGAGCAAAATTTGGTCCAATTTAACATGCCCATGCATTTTTCTAAAATGAAAAAACTTTTTCAGATCAATTCGAGAATGTAGATAAAATAAATAAAAAATGCCGGGGTTAATGATGCATATGATAAACTTGCTTTCACTTGTTTTGTCGAGCAACTCTTCTTTTTGGCTGATCCTTTATTCACTCCTTTATTCTACAAAATGCTCTTTTGGAGAAATGCAGTAGAAAAGAAGTTTAATTGGTTGGATTGAGTTTCATCACACCACAGAATTCACACAATTCCACTGCTTATAGTTAAGAGGCTGCAGGATATTCAACCCTTAGTTGAATGCATTCATGCACTGCTCTTCTATTATTTATTTATTTATCTAATTCTTTTTAATTTACTTTATTCCTGTGGATATTATAAGTATTCTTACACCTTTCAATCTTCAGTATTAGAATCAGCATCAGCAATAGATTGAGTGCAATCAAGCTGAATATGTCTGGACACACTTGTGAGCAATGCATTACTAAAGATTGGTTAAAATGTTTTATATATATAGAGATATAGATATATGTATATAATACACAGCAGCTGAGCCACAGCCCGTGTGTGTGTGTGTGTGTGTGTGTGTGAATGAATGAAGGATGTATATATATGAATATATATATAATGCCAGCTGAAGTATGAGCATGTGTAGGCTCACTGAATCAACACGTACGCCGTGTGAAATGTGAATAGCGTCGCGCGGCTTCTTTTGGCTCGGTGTCAGGATGAATAAGCGCTGATATAAATCTAAAGTCTTTCCTCAGACTCGCTTTTATTCCGCCTGGCCTTCCTCCTCCGTTCTCCGGTGATTATTGTGTTTCTGCCGGAGCCGCTGACCTCCCGCAGCGATGTGAATGGGCCGGGCGTCCGTCGTCTGTCTCTGTTTACCTGAGCTGGAGGTAGAGCGAGGTAGAGCAAGGCGGCTGCAGAGCGCCGAGCTGAGTCTCGGAGCTGGGCGACGGAGGCAGCGTGATTTCTTCATCCTGACAGGCCGGGAATTGGCTGGTGCTACTTCGCAGCGGGGGAACTCAGCAGAGTCATACCGCCGGCACCGCTTCCAGCTAATGCTGCGCAATTAGAGCAAAGACAACAACAAAAGAAAACAAGGCGAACAGGAGCACATATTTACAAAGGAAAACAGTACACACCGGGCAGGAGGTGGAACGAGGTAGAAAAAACAAACTGAAATGTGACTGAGAGTGAGTTTCTTACTCTGTTCTTACCACAAAAACAAAGACCTACAGTAGAGATAACGCTAAAACAGGTACATTTGTAGGTCTTTTGGACTGAAGTACGTCTTTAGAATGTGTGCAGTATGTAATTTTGCATTTTCTTGTTGAAGAAATGCAGGGACATCCCTGCAAGAAAAGAGGGTTGTTGAGGTAGTGATTAGGGCATGTAGCGAGTGTGCAAACACTGTAGTAGTGATGTGGGACAAATTGCCACTCGGTAGGAGGTGGAACATGATGAGAAAAATTAATTGAAATGTGACTGAGAGTGAGTTTACTGCTTATACCACAAAAAGAAAGGAATTCAGAAGCTTTAGCATAATGCTAAAGCTAATAAGTTTGTAGGTTTATTAGACCTACAGGGGACTTTTCAGGACTGAAGTATGTCTTTTTCCACTGCCATACCTTTAGAATGTGTGCAGCATGTGGTTTTGCATTGTTTTGTTAAAAAAAATGTAGGGACATCCCTGCAACAAAAGATTTTGATCTGTAGCTGGTGTGCTAACACTGTAGTAGTGATGTTGGGAAGAGGTCTGTAGACGGTGTGCTAACCATGTGGTTTTGCTTTGACTTGGAGAAAAATGTAGGGACATCCCCGCAACAAAAGATGGTGATCTGTAGCTGGTGTACTAACACTGTAGTAGTGATGTTAGGGTGAGGTCTGTAGCTGGTGTGCTAACACCGTAGTAGTGATGTTAGCTCCAGGTCTGTAGCTGGTGTGCTAGCACTGTAATAGTGTATACTAGTGTATACTAGTAGTATAAAGCCATACCATTAGAAGTTGTGCAGCATGTTGTTTGCATTGTCTTGTTGAAAAATGCATGAACCTGTAACATCACTGTAACAAAAGATGATTGTTGAGGTAGTGATGTTGGGACTGATGTAGTGTATATTAGTGTATAATAGTATACTAGTGTATACTTGTAGTGTAAAGCCATACCTTCAGAATGTTTGCAGCATGACTACAACAAATGAAAAGGCAAAAATAAAAGCTAAAATTAAGGGTTTATGGGGACAAATATTATTAGGAAGGTTAAGAAGGTTCAGATATTCAATCTTAATGTACAGTACCAGTCAAAAGTTTAGACACACCTCGTCCCTCTCATTCAATGTGTTTTCTTTCTTTTTATGATTTTTTTTACATTGTAAAGTTAAGTCTATATTAAAGCTCAGGAACACATGCTGAATTATTTATAACAATAAACCAGAATATGATTCTTCCAAATACATAAGTATCACATTTCTCTTTGAGGACAGATCTGCACACCCTTGGAGTAAATATATTTTAATCTCAGTGTCTTCATTAAGGAAGAGTCACCTTGAATACTTTTCTCAGCATCTTGAGTTCCTGGAGGTGCTGAACAATAGCTGCTGCTTTTTCTTCACACTGTGAAGCTCCAGCTCATCCCAATTAAATCACCTCAAATCACCTTAATCTCAGTTCATCTCAAGTTTAACCCTTTTTTTAATGTTTACTACGTAATTCCATATGTGTCCCTTAATCGTTTTTAATGTCTTTAAAATTAATCTACAGTGTAGAAAATACATTAAATAAAGAAATAAAGAATACTGAATAAGAAAGCACTGAAGGAGAAGGTGGGTGTCCAAAAATGATGTAACTACATGGGAAGAGTTCTGCAGTAAAGCAGAAATCAGTGCTGTTGTTGGGGGGTAAACTCGGGTTTAGAGAGCTTGGGTAAATTGAGTTATCCTGCAGAAACACCGCAGTGGGAGCGGACGGAGCGCTGGCATCTCCGAGAAGCTCTGAAAGCAGAGCTGATAGAAGCACCGGGGAGACGCTGGCACTCCGTCGACTCGTCCCTGGCGAGGTAAACAAGGGGAGTTTGGCTCGGCGTGTGAAGCCTGATTAAGAGTTGAATATTCACAAAAGGGCTTCGTCTCGCTGCCGAGATCACACCCCGGGAGCTTCCGCAGGAACCCACCCATCCAGCAGAGCTCAGCCATTACTCCTGACCTATTGAAGCGCTCGGGAAGCCGGCAATTTCACGAGGCGTTCTGACGATTCCGGACAGCTGTGTGAATTTGTTCCGCTAACTCCTTGCCAAAGTCTTGATGAATTCATTCAACGCCTGAATGGGGTCAGATATGAAAGGATTTGCCTGAGCTTTTCTGGCAGGTTACTCTGTGTTTCTGCGCTACTGGGGGAAAAAACGAAAGCTCGATTCCTCGGTTCACAGGAACCACGGCTCAACATCTGAAGACTGATGCGCAAAAAGTCCTCTGGCACCGCGTTCCCCCATTATGCTGCGTAAAATAGATGAAATCTAGGAAGCCGTCCAAATAGGGCTCCGATCTGGCACCTGTTCACCACTCCTCCACATATCAGCTAAATCGTGGCTACTGGAGCCGGGAGCCGACACTCAGACTATTCAAACTCAGGAACGGTGCCAACTTTGATTTCTGGAGATAGAAAAGTGAGAACTGGAATAACCCCCGACAGCTTCACCACTGATAGTGAACCTCGGCGAGACTGTGTGGAAATGTCGGGGCAGGTAGTCAAGCTTTATCCCAATGGCTTGGCTCTTGTGGCACTGTCAAACTCTATTAACTCTATTAAACAATGAAAATCTGTGGAAATGGCTGAGTAGGTAGTTGAGATTTGACAAGCAATTGGTTTATCCCAGAAACTGTAAAAAAAGATGGACGCCGTGTCGCTGTTTCCATTCATTTAATGAAAATGAAGCCAAAATCTTCCTCCATGTTGGCGATCCTGAAACCTGAGTCTGTAGAGCGCAGTAGAGACCAGAGGAGGGAGAAAGACTGTGGAGAGACAGCCTACTCATTTAAATAACCCCGCCCCTGAGGGCTGCCTCGAGGTCACAGGCTGCAGAGTGGGGCGGAGCGGAGCTGACGGTCTGTTATTGGTCCCGCCCATAACCAGCCCTTTTACAATAAACACACCTTTTTTAATAGAGCAGAATAACGTTTTAAAAAATGAGTTCTGTGGGGATATAAAAATTTAACAATATAAGCAGAGGTTACACTAGCTGCTGCATTTAAATAATGGAGGTAGAATTACAGTATATTAGAAAAAAACGGGATTGAAAGTTGTTCTGTTTTGCCATTGAAACCTATGGGGGTGGGTGGGGTTACACAGCTTTCTGAAACCGAACAGCAGGGGGCGCCTGACCTGTGGTGGCTTCACTTTGAGAGACGATGCTCTGTCCAGCTATACACAGTCTATGGTTTAATCCCAACAACTTGTCTCTTAAAGAACTTTCTAACTCTATTAAACAATTAAAATGGTACAGCAGGACAGTCCAGAAAGTGCAGAAATCCTGTTTGGGTGCAAATACGGGCAAAATTTAACAATAATGCCCAGCGTGCAGCATGTGGTTGTGCATTGTCTTGTTAAAAAAGAGCCCTGCATAGGCTTAAGTTCATGCACTCATAAAACAATGAGGTGTATTAATGCTGTTGGACAAGGCAGGAAAGGACAGGTGATTTTGCAGAGATAGAAAAGTGAGAACTGGAATAACCCCCGACAGCTTCACCACTGATAGTGAAGACTGTGGAAATGGCTGAGCAGATAGTCAAGATTAGACAAGCACTTGGTTTCATCCCAATGACTTGTCTCTATTAAACAACTAAAATGGTACAACAGGACAGTCCAGAAAGTGCAGAAATTCTGTTTGGGTGCAAATACGGGTAAAATTTAACAATAATGCATGCAGCATGTGGTTGTGCATTGTCTTGTTAAAAAATGCCCAGCATAGGATTGTGCCCTTGCTTTTTATACAATGAAATAAGTGATGTTTGACAAGCAGAAGATTTGCAGAGATAAAAAAGTGAGAACTGCAATAATCCAGGACAGCTTCACCACTGATAGTGAAGACTGTGGAAATGGCTGAGCAGATAGTCAAGATTAGACAAGCACTTGGTTTCATCCCAACGACTTAAAACTCTCTTAAAGAATTGTCTAACTCTATTAAACAAGTAAAAATTTACAGTAGGACAGTCTAGAAAGTTCAGAAGTCTGATTGGGAGCAAATACTGTCAAAATTTAACAATAATGCGCAGTCGTATAGTCTTGCCCTTTATACACTGAAATTAGTGATGTTTGACAAGAGATGCAAGAGATTTGTGGGATAGAAAAGTAAAAGCTGGTATAACCCCCAACTTCTCAATGACTTTACCTCTATTAAACAATAAGAATGGTACAATTGAAAAGTCTAGAAAATCTGGAAGTTTTAAATAAGTGACCAAATGTAATGTGTTTGAGATCATGAACAATAATTAAGAACATTTAGTACCTTTTCAGGTACAAATATGGAAAAATTGAACAATAATGGCCAGTTGTGCAGCATGTGGTTTTGCATTGACTTGGCTTGCTCATTTGCCATTAATACACCAAAACTAGCGATGTTTACAAACTTTTAGTCTTAAGATTAGAGGATCATTTGTCGAGAACATTTATGCCAACGGCTTGTCTCTTGTCGAACTGTCTCTACTAACTCTATTAAACAACAAAAATGTTAAAGCAAGACAGTCCAGAAAGTATATATGGGTGCAAATATGGGTGAAATACAATAACTAATGCGAACAACAATAATTCACAGTTTTGCAGCATGTGGTTTTGCATTGTCTTGTTGAGAAATGTTCTGCAACAGCTTGTGGCATTGCCTTTCTATATACACCAAACTTTCTCCAGATTCCAGATTGAGTTGTTTAATGATAATTCTTTTAGGAATACTGCTTTTTAAACATTTCAAAGATATTTAAGGTACTTTTAGTCTTTCAAAGGTAGTGAAGACTTTTAAAGATAGTAATGTAGTTTTAGACTTTCAGACTTTTAAAGATAGTTAAGGTAGTTTTAGACTTTAAAATATATTTAAGGTAGTTTTAGTCTTTAAAAGGTAGTGAAGACAGTTTTAGACTTTCAGACTTTTAAAGATAGTTAAGGTAGTTTTAGACTTTCAAAGATATTTAAGGTAGTTTTAGTCTTTCAGACTTTTAAAGATAGTTAAGGTAGTTTTAGACTTTCAAAGATATTTAAGGTAGTTTTAGTCTTTAAAAGATAGTGAAGACAGCTTTAGACTTTCAGACTTTTAAAGATAGTTAAGGTAGTTTTAGACTTTCAAAGATATTTAAGGTAGTTTTAGTCTTTCAGACTTTTAAAGATAGTTAAGGTAGTTTTAGACTTTCAAAGATATTTAAGGTAGTTTTAGTCTTTAAAAGATAGTGAAGACAGCTTTAGACTTTCAGACTTTTAAAGATAGTTAAGGTAGTTTTAGACTTTTAAAGATAGTTAAGGTAGTTTTAGCCTTTTAAAGATAGTTAAGGTAGTTTTAAACTTTCAAAGATAGCCTAGTGCATCCTAGTGTATCCATTTATTAACATTAGCATTTTAAAATAACATCATAGTTATTATTGCTTTTAGAAAAAGCCAAGCGTCACTCAGACTCGTTGATTCGGTGCTTGGGCAGTTTCACCACATTTCAATTTTCAACATTTTCCCACACATTTGTTACAAACTATAGATTATTTCATCTTTTATGCTTCTCAAAAACTCTTTACCTTTTCTAGCAAATCATTTTCTCTTCTGTCTGTAAGTTTTTCTGCTTTGGGGCTTGTAAAAGCTTCATAAATACGGGCAGTATGATGTATAAACTGCGAGGAGGGGGAGTTTGGGACGGCGGCAGCAGCATGGTTTTCAGGCATTAAATTGAAGTCTGGAGTAAAAGTGACCAAATGTATCACGGAAACGGACCTCCTGAGATCCACTACACCTGCACTGAGCGTCTGACTGTGCCTATTTACCCCAGAAACGCTGCTTTCAGACAGGCCTGGGTGTGATTTGCTCATGATGTGCCGGGAGGATTGATGGCTGGCTGTGTTCACCTTCAGGACGGCATCCTGCAGCAGCGGCAGCAGCAGTGGCAGCAGCGGCGGCAGCAGCCAGCCAGCGCTGTGCGACAGGGGCGGCTCTAAATCAAACCCGGCCACGTCTCAAATCAAACTCCAGACCCGGAACCCGGGGGAGCCGGAGCCCTTTCTCAGCCCGAGCTGCAACAGAAAAGCCTCAGCGGCGGAAAAATAAAATGCTAATGCTGCTAACAATGAATGAAAGGCAGTAGCTGCTGATTAGCATTAGAAATTACTTTCCGCTTTAGAGATTGATGGAGCTGCTTTACTGATCTCCAGAGGGAAATTAAACCACAACTTCAGTGCAAGATCTCAGGGTACAATATGTACAGATTAAATACTCAAACTGCACTTTCAGAATGAGGAAGAAAAAACACTTTTAGTTCCATAAATCAGAGACTCTTTTTTTTAAACTAATGAAAAAAGAGAGTTAAGGCAGTTTTAGACTTTCAGACTTTTAAAGATAGTTAATGTAGTTTTAGTCTTTCAAAGATAGTTAAAGATAATTAAGGTAGTTTTAGACTTTCAAAGATAGCCTAGTGCATCCTATTGCATTCGTTTATCAACATTAACATTTTAAAATAACATCATAGTCATTATGGATTTTAGACAAAGCCAAGCGACACCGCTTTCCCCACAGCATTAAATACGTTTCTTTCAGCTAAACTAACTCTAAATCCCACTTTGACCGGTGTTCTGTCGAGTTGTGCAATCTTGTCAAACATCGCTTTTCTAGTGTTTATTTAAGGTCTCGGTAAAACACAAAATCCACCGGAGATCCGATTTAAACCTATAGTTACTTACACAAGATAGCTAACATTAAGTAGCTCAGTAAACAGAGCTGTAAACTCTTTAGCTGATGAGAGACAGTGTCGCTCTGCTACAGCCCGGCTTCAGCTCTGCCTGTGGGCGGTCCCGAGCCGAGGTGGGTGGGGCCACGAATACTAATTAATGGGTTGACGTAGACAACTTTTACTAACTACTGCAGACAATGGAGGTTAAGGAAGAGTTTTATATTCAGCATGACTTGTATTGTATTGTATTGTATTTCACAAAGAACAAGAAAAAATGAGTAGTTTTGAAGTCAGTACTTTTACTCTTTTACTTAAAACTTAACTTTTAATTTATTAAATTCGACAAAAGTATTTTATTAAACCGTAATATCTATATTATATTCTACCTAAAGAGTAATGAATGGGATAAGATAACATAGACGGCTCAACAAACGTAAAAACACATCTGTTATCTAAAAACAAAATAAACGAGTTGTCCCCCTGTCACAGGGGGACGTAGGGCCCTCTCAAAACAGCGCAAATCGTACCGGGCCAAACCGAGAAACCGGTTAAAGTTGGACCCACATGTGATTTCTCAAGAAATGTGCAATTATATTGCAGCAGTTTTTCAGCAAAATATGCATTGAAATCTAGGTGGCACTATAGAGCCGATTAAAAATGTATATATGAAATTTCAATTTCAGATCAAAGGACAGCGTAAATCAAGCAGGCCTGTAAAGTTTCGTGAGTTTTCAACCTTTTTAACATCCTCAAACACCTACCAACACCAGAATATATTCACTTCCTGTTTTAATAGGGTCTCTCAAGCAATTCAACTGTCCGCCATTCCGTCCTCGTTTAAGATATCGACTATTCCTTTGCAATTTATCATCATGGATGGTAGTAGTTTATTGCTTACAAATATCAAGAGTATTCAACAAATTCCCTAGGAGGAGTTTGACAAAGTATGCAAAAAATGTGTGTAAAATGCACGTTTTTCAAAATGGCCGACTTCCTGTTGGGCGGAGTCAATGATACCCATGGTGACAATGTGTGGAATGATGTCTATTATGTTTCTGTAAAGTTTCATGATTTTTCAAACACCTGTGTTCTGACCATGCTAATGTTTCTATTTGGGCTAGTGTTGCGTTTCCATTAAATCAATTGCCCGCCATTTTGTCATTGTTTAAGCTATCGACTATTCCTTCACAACTTAGCACCGAGTATGTCTGGAGACTATCCAAACCCAATTTTGAGGTAATCTGACGAAAACTCTAGGAGGAGTTCGAATGAGTATGTGAAAAATGTGTAAAAATTTCACAAATTCCAAAATGGCCGACTTCCTGTTGGGCGTAGCTAATGCATGCCAATTGGCAATATGTGCGGAATCATATTTTGTATGTTTCTACCAAATATCAAGAATATCAGAGAATTTTTGAGAAGGCCACGGCTAATTTATTAGTCGAACCAAATAGGGGGCGCTGTAGAGTCATCTAGCTACACACGACAAAAATGACAATATATATCTCAATCATTTCGAGGCCTTATTGAATCTGCTAATTATCAAGAGGCTGAGGGCTTTCCAAAAATGTCATATGAAATAGGTGGCGCTAGAGAGCTAATTAAAACTGAATGTACAAAATTCGAGTTGATTATCAAAGTACGGCCTGAGTCAAATAGGCATGTCAAAATGTATGAGTTTTCGAACATCATAACCCCCCCAAAACACCACGGGAAACATTTTATTTTGCGAATTCATGTCAAAATGGCCGACTTCCTGTTGGGCGGAGTCAAATAAAACCAAGTGATCCTTGTTCTTTATGAGGAGGTCAATGAGCATACCAAAGTTGGTGCACATTGGACAAACTTCATCCCGGCCAATGCCGACGTTTGGGGGCGCTATGGAGCTCCTGAACCACGCCCATGCCAATGCTTATTTGTTTTCCACCCAAGATGGCGGCGCGTTAACACGCAGCGGCCGCTCCGGGTCCGTTAAATGGTGCTTTTGTGTTACTATTTGTCGTTTTTTTCCGTTTATTTCCTGCAAATATGTGCATAGGAACACCCGTGCACATGTTCTACCACCGCCAGACCCTGCTACAGTGGAGAAACCAGCCAGAAAACACGCTACCGGACGAGGTTCTGCAGACGCTACTTGAGCTTAGCCTGCTAAGAGACCCAGGCCGCCAGCCCACGGTGTTTCCTGACGCCGGAGCCCAGCGGAAGTGCCATCGCAAGCGGTGCGAGCGTAAGCGTAAGCGCGGAAAGAGAGCCGGGATCCGCGCGAGGCTAAAGGCTAGTCCTAGCCGGCCGGCTATACCATCGCTCTTTCTGGCAAACGTCTGTTCCCTTGACAATAAACTGGACTACATCCGACTCCAGCGAACTACCCAGCGTGAGTTCAGAGACTGCTGTGCTTTGTTTTTTGTGGAATCGTGGCTGAATGACAACATTCCGGACAGCGCCATTCAGCTAGCCGGGCTAACCGCGTTCAGAGTGGATAGGAGCGCGGCTCTATCCGGGAAGACCCGCGGTGGAGGCGTGTGTGTTTACATCAACACGGAATGGTGTAACAACGCTGTGACTGTCGCCAAACACTGCTCTCCGCTGGTGGAGTTCCTGATAGTCAAGTGCAGACCTTTTTATTTAGTACGGGAGTTCTCCGCCGTGCTAATAGCTGCTGTCTACATCCCACCCAGCGCTAGCATTGGTGCTAATGCTAAAGAGGCTCTGTGTGAACTCTATCGGACTATCAGCGATCTGCAGAACAAACACCCAGACGGACTGTTTATTATCGCCGGACTGTTTATTACATGCCCAAACCAGAAGCCTTGGATGACTGCTGAGGTACGTGCGCTGCTGAGGACCCGCGACTCTGCCTTCAGAGTGGGTGACAAGGTGGCCCTGAGGAAAGCGAGAGCCGACCTGTCAAGAGCCATCAGAGAGGCAAAGCGCGCACACGCCCAGAGAATCCACAGCCACTTCAAGGACACGGGTGACGCGCGGCGTATGTGGCAGGGCATCCAGGCAATCACCAACTACAGGACAATGCCACCGTCCTGTGAACGTGATGCCTCCCTCCCTGATGCCCTAAACAACTTTTATGCACGGTTTGAGGCACAAAACAACACGATGGCGAGAAAGACCATCCCCAAGCCGGACGAGCAGGTGTTGTGCCTGACTGCAGTGGATGTGAGGAACACTCTGCGCAGAGTCAACCCACGAAAAGCTGCAGGACCAGACAACATCCCCGGCAGAGTGCTCAGGGAGTGCGCAGACCAGCTGACAGATGTTCTCACGGACATCTTCAACATCTCCCTGTGCAGCGCCACTGTCCCAACGTGCCTCAAGTCCACCACCATCGTCCCCGTGCCGAAGAAGTCCACAGTGTCCTGCCTCAATGACTACCGTCCCGTTGCACTTACACCCATCATCATGAAGTGCTTCGAGAGGCTAGTCATGAGGAACATCAAGACACGACTGCCCTCTTCACTGGACCCCCTGCAGTTTGCGTATCGTCCCAATCGCTCCACGGACGATGCCATCACCACCACCCTTCATCTCTCCCTCACCCACTTGGAGAAGAAGGACACTTACGTCAGAATGCTGTTTATAGACTTCAGTTCAGCATTCAACACCATCATCCCACAGAACCTCATCAGGAAGCTAAGCTCGCTCGGCCTCAACACCCCCCTCTGCAACTGGATTCTGGACTTTCTGACGGGGAGACCCCAGTCAGTCCGGTTCGGGGGCAGCACCTCCAGCACCATCACACTGAACACTGGGGCCCCCCAGGGCAGTGTCCTGAGTCCTCTGCTGTTCACCCTGCTGACTCATGACTGTGCTGCAAAACACAGTTCTAACAGCTTTATCAAGTTCGCCGATGATACAACCGTGCTGGGTCTCATCACCAAAGGCGACGAGTCAGCATACAGAGAGGAGGTGCAGCGGCTGACAGACTGGTGTACAGTCAACAACCTTCACCTGAATGTGGACAAGACAAAGGAAATGGTTGTTGACTTCAGGAGAGCACAACACACCCACTCTCCACTCAACATCGACGGGTCCTCTGTGGAGATTGTTAAGAGCACCAAGTTCCTTGGTGTCCACTTAGCAGATAATCTCACCTGGACCCTGAACACCAGCTCTACAGCCAAGAAAGCCCAGCAGCGTCTCTACTTCCTCCGGAAGCTGAGAAAGGCCCGTCTCCCTCCACCCATCGTCACACTCTTCTATAGAGGGACCATTGAGAGCATCCTGAGCAGCTGCATCACTGCCTGGTTTGGGACCTGCACCGTCTCTGACCGCAAGACCCTCCAGCGTATTGTGAGGACAGCTGAGAGGATCATCGGCGTCTCTCTCCCCTCCATCACAGACATTTACACCACCCGCAGCATCCGCAAAGCAACCAGCATTGTGAATGACCCCACCCATCCCTCACACGAACTGTTCTCCCTCCTGCCTTCGGGAAGAAGGTACCGCAGCATCCGGTCCAGCACGACCAGATTCTGCAACAGCTTCTACCCCCAAGCCATCAGACTCCTTAACTGCAGAGACTGAACTGATGGTTTTTCTGTACATGCACACACACTCTTACCCCACTTACCCCAGAAAATGGAAAGCACTAAAAACCCTACTACCTCACTGGACTCTATTGCACACTGTGTAATAGAGTAATTACTACCTCACTGGTCTTTTTTGCACACTGCATAATTTGCACACTGTCTTGTTATTTATTATTCTTTGTCTGTATTGTGTTGTATTGTCTGTCTGCACTTTTGTACTGTTGCACTATTGTTCTGTCTACACTGTGTTTATGTGCACCATGGTCCCTGGAGGAACGTTGTTTCGTTTCACTGTGTACTCTGTATATAGCTGAAATGACAATAAAAACCACTTTGACTTTGACTTTGACTATGGAACTTTAACATTTTCGCCAAGTTTGAGGCCTGTGCCAAAATGAGTGAGTTTTCCAGTATCAGAAATGCCTCAAAAATGAGCGAAAGGGTCAAGAAGCGTAATAATAATAATAATAATAATAATAATAATAATAATAATAATAATAATAATAATAAACGGACCAAAAACAATAGGGCTTTGCACCTCCGGTGCAGGCTTCGCCTGCGCCTTCGGTGCTCGGGCCCTAATAAAAATTTACAAATTTACAGTCGATCATTTAAAAATATAAAAAGAAATACTAAGTATGAAAATGAAATAAAAAAACCACCTACAATTAACAAGTGAACAGTGCTAGGTGCGTCCAAATG
The DNA here is from genome assembly GCF_023375975.1 of Astyanax mexicanus. Taxonomy (NCBI): domain Eukaryota; kingdom Metazoa; phylum Chordata; class Actinopteri; order Characiformes; family Acestrorhamphidae; genus Astyanax; species Astyanax mexicanus. Next base: position 37,718,683 of record NC_064429.1, read on the forward strand.
AATGGTTGAGTTAATTTGTTTAGTTAAATTGGATTAGTTAATAGATATATTATATAATATGTATAATAGATATTTAAACAATATGTGCAAGAAAATTTTGTTTGCCATTAAAATAATGTGAAAAAGGGACACCCTAGGAAACTAGAAAGTGGGGCCCATTCACAAAGATGAGTAACACATATCAAAATAAATAGGAACATTTATTTATTTATTATTTGTTTTGTGCTTAAATGTTATTATTCTACATATTTATCTCTTTGTTTTATTGCTCTACATTTTATCCTGTTTGCATATGCTTTTATTTTGAATTGTTTTATTTTTTCTTAATTAAATCTTACATTGTTTGCTTGTTTTTATAATTTAAACTGAATTTTCAATCCCTGTAATTGTATGTAAGCTCGGCTACATTGAAAATGAGGGTTACCCTCAATGTATTTACCGAGTGAAAATAAAGTTTGATTGATTGATTGATATATATAGTTACAGTATAGAGTTAATATATAGTTAATAGAGTGATATACTAAAAGGAAGTCAATTTATTTTAGAGAATGGACGCAGAACCGTCGGTGTGGTCAGCAGCAGCTAAATCCTGAGCTCCTGGTTGGGTGTTTACTCTGAGGTTTATTGACAGCTGATGATGAATTGAGGATTCCCAAAATGCACCAGCGAGCCCAAACTGACGTTGACGGAGTGGACGGTGAGGTAGGCCTCGGACGATGAGCGCTGTCGCCCGGGGAGCAGGTCAGTGGGTTTGGTGGGAAAAAAACGAGTGTTTATCTCTCCGTTTTTTCGATCCCGCCCTTTCCCATTAACCCAGCGAGACATCTTGATGAATGGGCCCGCAACGTTTCACAGGTGTTCGATTTACTCTCCGGTTTCTGGAGGTTTTTTCTCTGTTTACCCCATCGTCTCTTTTTTTCTCGTCATTTCTTATCACTTCATCGCTCATCCGAGTATCAATCCCACCAAATGAACAATTAATCAACTCACGGGAGACTACAATTAACTTCCCTTCTTGAGTCAACTGAGAAAAAAATAACAAAAAACACAACAAAATGCAAAAATGCAAATCAGGTCTCGTCTCTGAGTGCATAAATTTCAGGCAAAACGTCTGCTGAATTAAAATAAAATAAAAGTTAAAATAAAATTAAAAATGCAAAGAATGACTCAAATACAGATATACAGTCATATGAAAAAGTTTAGGCATCTCTATTAATCTTAATCATTTTTAGTTGTAAATATTTGGGTGTTTGTAACAGCCATTTCAGTTTGATATATCTAATAACTGATGAACACAGTAATATTTCAGGATTGAAATGATGTTTATTGTACTAACAGAAAATGTGCAATATGCATTAAACCACAATTTGACCAAAAATGTGCAAAAGTATCATTTTATTGATTTGAATACTCCTAACTACTTTTTACTGACAAACAAAATTGGTTTGGTAACCTCATTGAGCTTTGAACTTCATAGCCAGGTGTATCCAATCATGAGAAAAGGTATTTAAGGTGGCCAATTGCAGGTTGTTCTCCTATTTGAATCTCCTCTGAAGAGTGGCATCATGGGCTCATCAAAACAACTCTCAAATGATCTAAAAACAAAGATTGTTCAACATAGTTGTTCAGGGGAAGGATACAAAAAGTTGTCTCAGAGATTTAACCTGTCAGTTTCCACTGTGAGGAACATAGTAAGGAAATGGAAGAGCACAGGGACAGTTCTTGTTAAGCCCAGAAGTGGCAGGCCAAGAAAAATATCAGAAAGGCAGAGAAGAAGAATGGTGAGAACATATTAAAATATTGCACATTTTCTGTTAGTACAATAAACCTCATTTCAATCCTGAAATATTACTGTGTCCTTCAGTTATTAGATATATCAAACTGAAATGGCTGTTGCAAACACCCAAATATTTACAACTAAAAATGATTCAGATTAATAGGGGTGCCCAAACTTTTTCATATGACTGTATACACAGTACTGTGGAAACGTTTTTGGCACCAAAGCAAATTAAGCTAATCCATTTATCTCGGCAATATAAGTGTTTTACCTGTAAAAAAAAGCACCACATATGATTTGAACAGATGCAAATAAAGATTAATACAGTAAAACATAAGAAGGAATTCTCATTTTTAACTATAAGTATGTTTTATATCCTGTGAGCCGAGCTGAAGAACAAAGTGTAGAGATTCCAGATTTCTCCTGGATGCTCCTCAGCCAGCATGTGTTTATTATGTTCAGTTCCGTCAGCAGCTCACCTGATTTACCACATTTACCAAATTATTACCAAACCAGGTGTTTATTAATATTTAATATAATGAGAACTAAAAAGTAGATACACATCTGTTGTCTAAACAAAATAAATAAAAATCTACAAATAACTCTATTAAACCAGATGAGAAGGTGAGATTATAAATATTTAAAATATATATTTTTAGTTCAAATTAAAATCATGGAAATATCCTAGAGCAATTATCTGTTTTATCAAAACAAAAGTATACAATCACCATTAAAACAGGCAATTCACCCATAAAAGAATCGACCGACAGGAATGGTGAATGGTGTGATGAATGGTGTGATGGTGTGCGGTTGAACAATTTCTTACGATAACTTGAGAAAAAAAATTACTTAAAAGCATTAAAAGCATTTTTAATTAGGTAAAATTTGTACTAAAACTACATTTTCTACTTAATATACCTTTATTTAATATACTTAGCATATACCTTGCTAAATGTGATAATAAATAATAAGCTTCAGTAACTCTTTCCTTTTCCCCTACTTTTAACTAAAACAAAATCACCAATAAAACACCCCTATCCAGATACATCTCTCGAAAAAAAATAAGAGAGCACTTAAAAATGATCGATTTTACCAAAATTGAAAATCTCTGGAATATAATCAAGAGGAAGATGGACGATCACAAACCATCAAAACACCAAACTGAACTGCTTGAATTTTTACACCAGGAGTAAAGCAGCATAAAGTTATCCAAAAGCAGTGTGTAAGACTGGTGGAGGAGAACATGAAGCCAAGATGCATGAAAAAAAAAACTGTGATTAAAAACCACCAGGATTATTCCACCAAATATTGATTATTTCTGAACTCTTAAAACTTTATGAATATGAACTTGTTTTCTTTGCATTATTTGAGGTCTGAAAGCTCTGCATCTTTTTTGTTATTTCAGTCATTTCTCATTTTCTGTAAATAAATGCTCTAAATGAGAATATTTTTATTTGGAATTTGGGAGAAATGTTGTCTGTAGTTTATAGAATAAAACAACAACGTTCATTTTACTCAAACATAAACCTATAAATAGTAAAATCCAATCAATCCACACACTTCTGCTGCTATTTCAAGATTCTGACCAATCCACCCTCACAGAAAAGCTTTCTACCAAAATCTAGACTAGAAAGTCTTTTCTATACAGTAGAGACAGTTTTCCAACTCCAACAAAAGCAGGATAAACTCCTTTTATAATCCTCTTTTTTATTCTTTTTAGAAATAAAGAAAGTGCAGGTGCCACAGTACTTTCCGTCACTTAGCGTAGCTTTGATGTGATGCATGAGCTTTAGGGTGTGGTTGGATGTTTGGGTGGTGAAGCCCTCCTGCTGCTCCACTCTACAATAGAAGTGCTGAAGACAGCAGGATGGAGACGGACCCAGGGGAACCCACCATCGCTCTGCTTCCCTCTGGCCAGCGTGGCTATGCCTGTATGCTCAATTTAATGAGCACTCTGTACACACTCATACACACACACTCATACACACACACTCATACACACACACACTTATATTCCTGCTACACATCAGAGAACTTCAGAACTTCAGACACTTTCCATTAAAACAAAGTAAGTTCAAAGAGTTGGAGAAAAGTTCTAAAAGCTACAGTACAGTTACAGCACTGTAATCTGTTGTACCCGTACTGCTCTGTAATTAATCTACAGTTACAGTAGATACAGAATCACCAGCACCGTAATCTGTTGTACCCGTACTGCTCTGTAATTAATCTACAGTTACAGTAGATACAGAATCACCAGCACTGTAATCTGTTGTACCCGTACTGCTCTGTAATTAATCTACAGTTACAGTAGATACAGAATCACCAGCACCGTAATCTGTTGTACCCGTACTGCTCTGTAATTAATCTACAGTTACAGTGGATACAGAATCACCAGCACCGTAATCTGTTGTACCCATACTGCTCTGTAATTAATCTACAGTTACAGTGGATACAGAATCACCAGCACCGTAATCTGTTGTACCCGTACTGCTCTGTAATTAATCTACAGTTACAGTAGATACAGAATCACCAGCACCGTAATCTGTTGTACCCGTACTGCTCTGTAATTAATCTACAGTTACAGAAGATACAGAATCACCAGCACCGTAATCTGTTGTACCCATACTGCTCTGTAATTAATCTACAGTTACAGTAGATACAGAATCACCAGCACTGTAATCTGTTGTACCCGTACTGCTCTGTAATTAATCTACAGTTACAGTAGATACAGAATCACCAGCCTCGTAATCTGTTGTACCCATACTGCTCTGTAATTAATCTACAGTTACAGTAGATACAGAATCACCAGCACCGTAATCTGTTGTACCCGTACTGCTCTGTAATTAATCTACAGTTACAGTAGATACAGAATCACCAGCACCGTAATCTGTTGTACCCATACTGCTCTGTAATTAATCTCCAGTTACAGTAGATACAGAATCACCAGCACTGTAATCTGTTGTACCCATACTGCTCTGTAATTAATCTACAGTTACAGTAGATACAGAATCACCAGCACCGTAATCTGTTGTACCCATACTGCTCTGTAAGTAATCTACAGTTACAGTAGATACAGAATAACCAGCACTGTAATCTGTTGTACTGTAATCATACTGCTCTGTAATTAATCTACAGTTACAGTAGATACAGAATCACCAGCACCGTAATCTGTTGTACCCGTACTGCTCTGTAATTAATCTACAGTTACAGTAGATACAGAATCACCAGCACCGTAATCTGTTGTACCCATACTGCTCTGTAATTAATCTACAGTTACAGTAGATACAGAATCACCAGCACCGTAATCTGTTGTACCCGTACTGCTCTGTAATTAATCTACAGTTACAGTAGATACAGAATCACCAGCACCGTAATCTGTTGTACCCGTACTGCTCTGTAATTAATCTACAGTTACAGAAGATACAGAATCACCAGCACTGTAATCTGTTGTACCCATACTGCTCTGTAATTAATCTACAGTTACAGTAGATACAGAATCACCAGCACCGTAATCTGTTGTACCCGTACTGCTCTGTAATTAATCTACAGTTACAGAAGATACAGAATCACTAGCACTGAAATCTGTTGAACCCGTACTGCTCTGTAATTAATCTACAGTTACAGTAGATACAGAATCACCAGCACTGTAATCTGTTGTACCCGTACTGCTCTGTAATTAATCTACAGTTACAGAAGATACAGAATCACCAGCACTGTAATCTGTTGTACTGTAATCATACTGCTCTGTAATTAATCTACAGTTACAGTAGATACAGAATCACCAGCACCGTAATCTGTTGTACCCATACTGCTCTGTAATTAATCTACAGTTACAGTAGATACAGAATCACCAGCACCGTAATCTGTTGTACCCGTACTGCTCTGTAATTAATCTACAGTTACAGTAGATACAGAATCACCAGCACTGTAATCTGTTGTACCCGTACTGCTCTGTAATTAATCTACAGTTACAGTAGATACAGAATAACCAGCACTGTAATCTGTTGTACTGTAATCATACTGCTCTGTAATTAATCTACAGTTACAGTAGATACAGAATCACCAGGACCGTAATCTGTTGTACCCATACTGCTCTGTAATTAATCTACAGTTACAGTAGATACAGAATCACCAGCACCGTAATATGTTGTACCCATACTGCTCTGTAATTAATCTACAGTTACAGTAGATACAGAATCACCAGCACTGTAATCTGTTGTACCCGTACTGCTTTGTAATTAATCTACAGTTACAGTAGATACAGAATCACCAGCACTGTAATCTGTTGTACCCTTACTGCTCTGTAATTAATCTACAGTTACAGTAGATACAGAATCACCAGCACTGTAATCTGTTGTACCCATACTGCTCTGTAATTAATCTACAGTTACAGTAGATACAGAATCACCAGCACTGTAATCTGTTGTACCCATACTGCTCTGTAATTAATCTACAGTTACAGTAGATACAGAATCTCCAGCATCGTAATCTGTTGTACCCGTAGAGGAGTCAGATTTTGGATTTTTGCACAAAACCTCTTCTTTTTCGTCTTCTATTGTTCAATGGTTGACGAGAGCCTGACTCAACTTCCTATAATCAGTTTATTTTTTGATGTGACCAAATCTTGGTCCTTTTGTCCAAAATTTCCACTATTCCTAAAATGCTTCAACTTTGTTTCAGCTCAAAGTGAAAAGTCTGAAAGTCCAGAGCAAACAAGATACGACAATGTATGAAAGTATGCATTAAAATTGGAAAACAACCAAAAGGACAAATGCCACACAATGGCCAATCAGAGCTGATTAGCACATTCTTAACGAACAGGCTGGCATCCATTATTAGCAGCGCCTCCATTAGTGGATTCATCAATTAGCATAATATTGTGAATCTACAGGTTTGCTCCACTTTAATGGAAATGTAAATTGCAGGACGGAACCATTACGTCTCGGTCTCAGAGCTGCATTCATTTGCTTGGATTATGAATTATGATGCCGCTACCTGCTAGCATAGCGGACGGCCTTTGACCCATCCATCCTTTCGGTAATCATCCAACTTACCGATGCATTGTGTGCGTCCTATTCATTCTGAATTCATGCTGCTCTTTTAACCCTGCGAATGTGTGGGCACTGCCTGCGATAACAAAAGCACGCTGTAATTATTTCGTATTATTTCTCAATCATATCTCATTTAAACAGCAGCGAGATTCTGCAAAAGTACGGACTCTAAAGTTTTCAGAAGTAGAAGGCAAGGTGTTTATTTTGCGAGGAGTTTGATGAGAATGTATTGTTGTGTCTACAGAGCTATTTCCCGAAAATAAAACTAATTTTTAGGTATATTTTTATTTTTCAGGTTAATCAGGTAATAAGGAAATATGGAAATATTGCATTTAAATCAATTTTATTCCGGTGAATTGATTATGCTAAATTGCTTCTCGATGCAAGCAAAAGGTTGTAAATGGTACCCTGTGATTGACTGACACTCTTTCGAGAGGGTATCCCTAGCTTGTGCCCAATGATTCCTGGAAAGCTCCAAATTCATTGGTAGCCTGCAATAGACTGGCACCTTGTCCAGAATGTATTCATGCCAGGGACCCAATGTTTCTTGTTATCTTCCATACAGTACTTATTGGATTTGGATGTACTGGCACTTTATCCAGTAGTTTTTCTACCAGGTTTCCATTGATTCCTGAAAGGCCCCAAACTTTTTGGGACCCTGCAGTGCACTGGCACTCTATTCAGAGGCTATTCCTGCCAGGTGCCCATTGATTCCTGGAAGGCTCCAGACTTTTTGGTACCCTGTAGGTTGGGTAGGTTCCATACTTATCAGTACCCTGCGATGAACTGGCACTCTATACAGGGGTTTTTCTGCCAAGTGCCAATTGATTCCTAGAAGGCTCTAGACTTTTTAGTGCCCTGCAGTAGACTGGCACTCTATCCAGGAAGTATTTCTGCCAGGTGCCAATTGATTACTAGAAGGCTCCAGACGTTTTGGCACCCAGCAATGAACTGGCACCTTATCCAGGAGGTATTTCTTCCTTGTGCCCAATGATTCTTGATAGACTCTGGACTTATTGGTTTCCTACAATGGACTGGCACCTTTTCCTGCTTTGTGCCATTGATTGCTAGAAGGCTCCTGACTTTTTGGTACTCTGTAATTGATTGGCAATCTATCCAGGGACTTTTTCTGCTAGGTACCAATTGATTCCTAGAAAACTCTAGATGTTTTGGTACTCTGTAATTGACTGGCACTCTATCCAGGGTCTTTATATGCCAGGTGCCAATTGATTCCTAGAAGGCTCCAGACTTTTGGTACCCAGCAATGAACTGGCACCATATCCAGGAGGTATTTCTGCCAGGTGCCAATTGATTCCTGAAATGTTACAGACTTTTTAGTGTCCTGCAGTGCACTGGCACATTGTCCAGGGGTATTTCTGCCAGGTGCCAATTGATTCCTGAAATGTTCCAGACTTTTTGGTACTCTGTAATTGACTGTCACTCTATCCAGGGACTTTTTCTACCAGGTGCCAATTGATTCCTAGAAGGCTCCAGACTTCAATGAACTGGCAGCTTGTCCAGGGGTATTGTTACCTTGTGCCCAATGATTCTTAGTAGGCTCCAGACTCATTGGTACCCTGAAATAGACTGGCGGCTTGTCCAGGATGTCCAGGCACCCAATGATTCTGGGTAGGTTTCATACTTATTGGTATGGGATGGCCTGGCACCTTGTCCAGGGCTATTACTGCCAGGTGCCAATTGATTCCTGAAAGGCTCCAGACTCATTGGTACCCTGCAGTGGACTGACATGCCAAATGCCCAATGATTCCTGGAAGGCTCCAGACTTTTTGGTAGTCTGTAATTGACTGGCACTCTATTCAGGGATAGAGAAATATATAAATTTAGAGTTGAGAGTTTTAAGAGTTTAAGAGTTTAATAACTTCCTGAGATTTTCAATTTGGTAAAATAAAAAAAACTCATAATTTTTAACTGGGCTCTTATGTTTTTTCACAAGTTTGAGAGAGCAGGTGTCCTGTAGCAATACTTTTGACTTTTATCTTAGATGTGAAAGCAGACAAAGTTGAGTTAAGACTCGAGAAATGTTCTATAATCAGTTGCTTTATCAAATGAATGAAGTTGTTCTGAATTGTATATGGATGCGTCAGTCCGTGTGGCGCGTGTATCAGCGGTGTGTTTTTTTAATGGCTGCATTAGCAATGCTGACAGCGACCTGTCTTCCAGAACGACGGCCTGTCACAATCTCGCCGCCGTCGCCCGTGAGCTCTGAGGCAAATGGGCTGGAGTGAGTGATTGAGGAACGGGCGATATTTCCCAGCTCTGGCAGAAAGAGAAAGCACAGAGAGCTCATTTCAGCGCGAGAGGCATTAGCGGCGTCGGCGCCTCGGCGAGTCGCTGCCTTCCCTTTCGAGTCGAGCAGGAAATTACAGGCTTGCCGTACACGGTTTCATCAGAGCGGCGCATTCATTACGGGCCGACTCCAGCTTAAAACGTTTTTAACTTTCTGCAGCCCCAACGACATTTGAATAAAGGTGTAAACACACATCTGGGTGGTTGGAACGGAGCCAGCGAGGGAAAGTGTGATTTCTTGCTTTTTTTATGTTTTCGCTGGCAGTCGGAGAGGGCTTTCAGTGCGGCGGTTTTAGAATTCATGCGTTTTAATTACGGACTGATCAATGCTGCTGAATTCTGTCTAATGAAGCTTAATTAGAATTGAATATGGAGTGAGTGCAGCTACTCAATACTGCACACCGGGACGATCAATCACTTAGAGACAAACACTTGCTGCCGATCGTCCTGCGCTATTTAATGCCGACCTCGTGGGAATGAGTCCTGTGCTCTTAAACAGAAAGGTTCTTCAGAAGGTTCTCTAGCTTTATTTTATTCAATACAGAATGAAATAAAGGGTATAATAAGAGTTTATCCTGCTTCCAACTACAATAGTAATATTTTTTTGTAGATTTTAGAGCATTTTGATGATAATTTGATGATTTGCATCCAGCCAAAAGAGTGTTAATAAAGTCAAGACATTCAAAAGTATTGGATGGTGCACCATCATTCCAAGATATAACTAACTTTATATCATGCACGACTGTTACAAAGGGTCCTATTCTATTGGCAATACTTCTCTGCTACGGGGATTAAACAAGCTATGTACTTTTGTGCATTTGCACATCTGTTTCAACATCAATGGTTTAGCATTATGTAAATATAGATACGATTATGAAGTGTTATCTCACTCAGAGAATAGTTTGGGAATCTCACACCTGTATATGTTGTGAGGTGTTATCTTGTGATGCTGGTTATCATAAGGCCAGGTGAATTATGGGATTGTGTTATCAGTGAAAGAATCAGTGAATATTGGGTCTTGGGAGTGTTGCATGTGTCTAATGTCAGAAAAAAACAGCTATAAGTTGAATTCAAGGAAAAATGCAACGCAAAAGCGAATTATGGGAGTTGTAGTGAGGGCTGATAATAATAGTGGGTGCAGGTGAATTATGGGAGTTGTAGTGAGGGCTGATAATAGTTGGTGCAGGTGAATTATGGGAGTTGTAGTGAGGGCTGATAATAATAGTGGGTGCAGGTGAATTATGGGAGTTGTAGTGAGGGCTGATAATAGTTGGTGCAGGTGAATTATGGGAGTTGTAGTGAGGGCTGATAATAGTTGGTGCAGGTGAATTATGGGAGTTGTAGTGAGGTCTAATTGATAGTGGGTGCAGGTGAATTATAGGAGTTGTAGTGAGGGTCGATAATAGTGGGTGCAGGTGAATTATGGGAGTTGTAGTGAGGGCTGATAATAATAGTGGGTGCAGGTGAATTATGGGAGTTGTAGCGAGGGCTGATAATAATAGTGGGTGCAGGTGAATTATGGGAGTTGTAGTGAGGGCTGATAATAGTAGAAGCAGGTGAATTATGGGAGTTGTAGTGAGGGGCTGATAATAGTGGGTGCAGGTGAATTATGGGATTTGTAGTGAGGGCTTATTGATAGTGGGTGCAGGTGAATTATGGACGTTGTAGTGAGGGCTGATTAATAGTAGGTGCAGGTGAATTATGGGAGTTGTAGTGAGGGCTGATAATAATAGTGGGTGCAGGTGAATTATGGGAGTTGTAGTGAGGGCTGATAATAGTTGGTGCAGGTGAATTATGGGAGTTGTAGTGAGGTCTAATTGATAGTGGGTGCAGGTGAATTATAGGAGTTGTAGTGAGGGTCGATAATAGTGGGTGCAGGTGAATTATGGGAGTTGTAGTGAGGGCTGATTATAATAGTGGGTGCAGGTGAATTATGGGAGTTGTAGTGAGGGCTGATTAATAGTGGGTGCAGGTGAATTATGGGAGTTGGAGTGAGGTCTGATTGATAATGGGTGCAGGTGAATTATGGGAGTTGTAGTGAGGGCTGATAATAATAGTGGGTGCAGGTGAATTATGGGAGTTGTAGTGAGGGCTGATAATAATAGTGGGTGCAGGTGAATTATGGGAGTTGTAGTGAGGGCTGATAATAATAGTGGGTGCAGGTGAATTATGGGAGTTGTAGTGAGGGCTGATAATAGTGGGTGCAGGTGAATTATGGGAGTTGTAGTGAGGGCTGATAATAGTGGGTGCAGGTGAATTATGGGAGTTGTAGTGAGGGCTGATAATAATAGTGGGTGCAGGTGAATTATGGGAGTTGTAGTGAGGGCTGATAATAATAGTGGGTGCAGGTGAATTATGGGAGTTGTGAGGGCTGATAATAGTGGGTGCAGGTGAATTATGGGAGTTGTAGTGAGGGCTGATAATAATAGTGGGTGCAAGTGAATTATGGGAGTTGTAGTGAGGTCTGATTGATAATGGGTGCGGGTGAATTATGGGAGTTGTAGTGAGGGCTGATAATAATAGTGTGTGTAGGTGAATTATGGGAGTTGTAGTGAGGGCTGATAATAGTAGAAGCAGGTGAATTATGGGAGTTGTAGTGAGGGCTGATAATATTAGAAGCAGGTGAATTATGGGAGTTGTAGTGAGGGCTGATAATAATAGTGGGTGCAGGTGAATTATGGGAGTTGTAGTGAGGGCTGATAATAATAGTGGGTGCAGGTGAATTATGGGAGTTGTAGTGAGGGCTGATAATAGTGGGTGCAGGTGAATTATGGTAGTTGTAGTGAGGGCTGATAATAATAGTGGGTGCAGGTGAATTATGGGAGTTGTAGTGAGGGCTGATAATAGTGGGTGCAGGTGGATAATGGGAGATGTAGTGAGGGCTGATTATAATAGTGGGTGCAGGTGAATTATGGGAGTTGTAGTGAGGGCTGATAATAATAGTGGGTGCAGGTGGATAATGGGAGATGTAGTGAGGGCTGATAATAGTGGGTGCAGGTGAATTATGGTAGTTGTAGTGAGGGCTGATAATAATAGTGGGTGCAGGTGAATTATGGGAGTTGTAGTGAGGGCTGATAATAATAGTGGGTGCAGGTGAATTATGGGAGTTGTAGTGAGGGCTGATAATAGTGGGTGCAGGTGGATAATGGGAGATGTAGTGAGGGCTGATTATAATAGTGGGTGCAGGTGAATTATGGGAGTTGTAGTGAGGGCTGATAATAATAGTGGGTGCAGGTGAATTATGGGAGTTGTAGTATTGTAATTGTCCATGTGGACAGTGACTAGCGACAAGCGACTCTGTCAAAAATCCCATCCATCCACAAGACATAGATAAAATAATGGGACACCATAAGAGTTCTAAACCCCAGTTTGAATGGTGCCCTTTAAAAACTGCTAGAGAGAGAAAACATAAAGTGTGGGCACTACTTTTGCTCTGTGTGAAGGAGACAAAGATTATGACATCAGACAGACAGCTAGCTTTACCCTCCATACTGAACACTCTGTACAGAAGTGGTGGACAGACAGCTTTTGGCTGCTTGCTTGAATTATTCACAACACAGAATCCTGCAGAATAAGAATGAAGGAGCTGTGGAAAAGAATAAGGCTTCCTGCAATATTCAGCGTTCAGTTCTGTCTCAGGTAGATATGTAAATGATTACAGGTGTGGTCTCTACAAAAAGGCTTTTAGAGGTTACTGTTGGGTAGTGTACCTCCTGGCGAGAGATCATTGACTGCTAGATATGCCCCAACAATGCACTAAAATACTCAAATATTTTCCAGTTAACAGACTTTGAGAAGAGTATCATCACTGGTGTATTATGTGTTCTTGTTGAATAGTCAGGCTATGTGTTCAGGGCTATAAGAGCAAGTTACCATTTATTTACTGCATGTAAGAGTTTCACTTCTGTCAGGAAATGGGGATGACCCAGGCAGGGAGACGAGGAGACGGATGCAAGTGCAGGTAGGGTGAGAAATGAATAATTTAATAAATAGATATAAATAAACCAGGAAACGAGAAACAAGTAAACACTTAAACATAAAACAGGGAGATATATACAAGGATCAAGGGAGTGAACTAAATAAATTAAACTAGACAAACAAATAACCAAAAACCAAAACAAACGAGAGAAACCAGAGAACATAAACTAAACCAACAAGAGATAATAAATAGCAAAATAAACTGGGAGTAAATAAACAAAGAAACAAACGAGGGACTGAATAAATACAATACTAAACAAGGCAGGGATATATACAAGGAAAACTAACAAGAGGCTAAACTAGACAGGGAAAAACTAAACTAGACAAGAATAAATAAACTAAGCAGGGAACTAAAGGGAACAAGAAACAAGAAGATGTAAACAAGGAACTAGGGCTAGGGCTAAGGCTGAAATCACAAAGAGACACGGAGAGACAAACAACAGGGGTTAGTGCAAAGACCGACAGAGACAAAGTGGCAGAGGAGGGCTATTTAAAGAAACAGGAAACGCACTATAATTGGAAACACCTGGGGAAGGGGCGGAGCTACAAATGAGACAAGTGGTGGAAAGGTACTGAGACGGGAGACACAGGGGAGCATAGGTCACGTGGGGAAGACACACAGAGACACGAGACGAGACCAGGATGTGACAACTTCCATGTAAAAACTCATTGTCATAAGCCCTATCCGGACGGGATTATGTTCTAAGGTGGTCCTCTGTGGGGTCATTTTCTCTCTTTTATGTTTTTTTTTATCCTCTGTGATTTTATTCCCGTCCAGAACGATCATGTAGGTGTTTTTCTCAGACGTCCTCTGAGAAAATTACAGGCTGAATTATCTACTGTTTTTCTCTGAACTCCGTGCTCCTCCGGTAATTTTAGTCCCGTCCGGACGCACATCTCTGAGTTTCGTCTCCTCGCCTTTAATAAAATAGATATTTGTCCACTGCTGCGCACCGTAATTACACTTTGTGCGCGCCACGGTTTCCACGGAGATCCACGTCAAAAATAAAACAGAGAGTGGAAATGGAGGAGCTACTGAACGCCGCAATGTCATGTGATTGGGAAAAAAAACTAAAAACTCACTGGTCCTCCTGTTTTTCAATTGCAGTCCGGATGCAGGAGTTTTATCACTAAAGTGTAGAAGTGTGAAATATTTTTCACAGATGTCGCCCTGAGAAACTGTGATTTAAAAAAAAGGAACTTCAAAAACTAAATAAACTAAATTACTAGAACAAGTGAACATGACTTACGTACATTTTTTAAATCTGTATTATAAACTTAAAAGAAATGCTTAAAGAGTTTAAACAATATGTATTATGTAGACAAACCAACTTGCAGAAAAATGCCAAAGCTAAATTGGACATAAAGTTAAAGAAAAAGTTAAAGGTAAAATTTGAAAATAAAATTTTAAATACCTTGAAACTTTATATCATATATAGCTCTGGATAAAAAATTAAGAGAGCACTTCAGTTTCTGAATCAGTTTCTCTGATTTTGCTATTTATAGGTTTATGTTTGAGTAAAATGAACATTGTTGTTTTATTCTATAAACTACAAACAACATTTCTCCCAAATTCCAAATAAAAATATTCTCATTTAGAGCATTTATTTACAGAAAATGAGAAATGACTGAAATAACAAAAAAGATGCAGAACTTTCAGACCTCAAATAATGCAAAGAAAACAAGTTCATATTCATAAAGTTTTAAGAGTTCAGAAATAATCAATATTTGGTGGAATAACCCTGGTGGTTTTTAATCACAGTTTTTTTTTTTCAATGTTCTCCTCTGCCAGTCTTACACACTGCTTTTGGATAACTTTATGCTGCTTTACTCCTGGTGTAAAAATTCAAGCAGTTCAGTTTGGTGGTTTGATGGTTTGTGATCATCCATCTTCCTCTTTATTATATTCCAGAGGTTTATAATTTGGTAAAATCAAAGAAATACTCGTTATACATGAAGAAAACAACCAATAAAAACAGGCTGCAAGTTTGTACATTTATTGCAAACGATTATTTATAATTAGCAGCATTGATTTGCTAACAAGCGTCGAGTCCATCTGTTTAAAGGAGTGAAATTGATTTAACTTTCTCAGAGGTGTAAATTTAGCGAGGTGTTTTTCAGTCTGTCCATCAGATCTTCCTGAAAAGTTAAGTAGAAACTCTAAGGCTGGATATTTTACTTTTATATTAATTCAGAGCAGCCGAGCTGAGAGACTCATATTAATAAATCTGAGGGAATTTTTGGGTTGGGATCAGAATGAGAAATACTGGATGGAGATTTTATTAACATATTGAAGTTCATATTTAACCAGAGGGGCGAAATTCGCCCAGGTCAGAACCTTTGATGTAAAATTCAGTCTGCTCTCGCTCTCGCTCTCGCGTCTGGGACTGCTCAAAAACACCGTTCCTTCATAAAGCTGAACACTTGACTCCATTTGAGAGAAAAATGTAACATTTCTACAAGATTTTACAAGAAAATTGCCTTAAAAACTTAACTGAAGTTTTTATTCTAGAATGAATTTGTGTTGATATGTGAAACTACATTTTGTAAATATATATATATATATACCTTTTCAGTTTTTATTGATTGTTCAAATGCAAAATATAGCATGTAATTATTTTTCTTTATTCTCTTTTCTTTATTAACAAATTTTTATATGTGTATAAGTTTTGCAAAAAACAAACTAAACTAAACTAAAAAACTAAACGAAACATTGCTGTACAGTATCTGCATAACAAACATAATTGTATATAAATTACAAAGAAAATAGCTTTTTTATTTAATAAAAAATACTTTTTATTTTTTGGTTATTTTGTAAAATTAATTTAAGTTTGTGAGGACTTCGTGTTTGGGATGAGTCAGTAAGTTTGTGAGGACTTTGTGTTTGGGATGAGTCAGTAAGTTTGTGAGCACTTTGTGTTTGGGATGAGTCAGTAAGTTTGTGAGCACTTTGTGTTTGGGATGAGTCAGTGAGTTTATAAGGACTTTGTGTTTGGGATGAGTCAGTAAGTTTGTGAGGACTTTGTGTTTGGGATGAGTCAGAAAGTTTGTGAGGACTTCGTGTTTGGGATGGGTCAGTGAGTTTATAAGGACTTCGTGTTTGGGATGAGGACTTTGTGTTTGGGATGAGTCAGTAAGTTTGTGAGGACTTCGTGTTTGGGATGGGTCAGTGAGTTTATAAGGACTTTGTGTTTGGGATGAGTCAGTAAGTTTGTGAGGACTTTGTGTTTGGTATAAGTCAGTAAGTTTGTGAAGACTTTGTGTTTGGGATGAGTTAGTACGTTTGTGAGGACTTCGTGTTTGGGATGAGTCAGTAAGTTTGTAAGGACTTTGTGTTTGGGATGAGTTAGTACGTTTGTGAGGACTTCGTGTTTGGGATGAGTCAGTAAGTTTGTAAGGACTTTGTGTTTGGGATGAGTCAGTAAATTTGTAAGGACTTCGTGTTTGGGATGAGTCAGTAAGTTTGCAAGGACTTCGTGTTTGGGATGAGTCAGTAAGTTTGTGAGGACTTTGTGTTTGGGATGAGTCAGTACGTTTGTGAGGTCTTCGTGTTTGGGATGAGTCAGTGAGTTTGTGAGGACTTTGTGTTTGGGATGAGTCAGTAAGTTTGTGAGGACTTCGTGTTTGGGATGAGTCAGTAAGTTTGTAAGGACTTTGTGTTTGGGATTAGTCAGTAAGTTTGTGAGGACTTTGTGTTTGGGATGAATCAGTACGTCTGTGAGGTCTTCGTGGTTGGGATGAGTCAGTGAGTTTGTGAGGACTTTGTGTTTGGGATGAGTCAGTAAGTTTGTGAGGACTTCGTGTTTGGGATGAGGACTTTGTGTTTGGGATGAGTCAGTAAGTTTGTGAGTACTTTGTGTTTGGGATGAGTCAGTAAGTTTGTAAGGACTTTGTGTTTGGGATGAGTCAGTAAGTTTGTGAGGACTTTGTGTTTGGGATGAGTAAGTAAGTTTGTGAGGACTTCGTGTTTGGGATGAGTAAGTAAGTTTGTGAGGACTTCGTGTTTGGGATGAGTCAGTAAGTTTGTAAGGACTTTGTGTTTGGGATGAGTCAGTACGTTTGTAACGACTTCGTGTTTGGGATGAGTCTGTAAGTTTGTGAGGACTTTGTGTCTGGGATGAGTCAGTAAGTTTGTGAGGACTTCATGTTTGGGATGAGTCAGTAAGTTTGTGAGGACTTTGTGTTTGGGATGAGTCAGTAAGTTTGTGAGGACTTCATGTTTGGGATGAGTCAGTGAGTTTGTGAGGACTTCATGTTTGGGATGAGTCAGTAAGTTCGTGAGGACTTCGTGTTTGGGATGAGTTAGTAAGTTTGTGAGGACTTCGTGTTTGGGATGAGTCAGTAAGTTTGTAAGGACTTCGTGTTTGGGATGAGTCAGTAAGTTTTTGAGGACTTCGTGTTTGGGATGAGTCAGTAAGTTTGTAAGGACTTCGTGTTTGGCATGAGTCAGTAAGTTTTTGAGGACTTCGTGTTTGGGATGAGTCAGTAAGTTTGTAAGGACTTCGTGTTTGGGATGAGTCAGTAAGTTTGTGAGTACTTCGTGTTTGGGATGAGTCAGTAAGTTTGTGAGGACTTCGTGTTTGGGATGAGTCAGTAAGTTTGTAAGGACTTCGTGTTTGGGATGAGTCAGTAAGTTTGTGAGGACTTTGTGTTTGGGATGAGTCAGTACGTCTGTGAGGTCTTCGTGTTTGGGATGAGTCAGTGAGTTTGTGAGGACTTCGTGTTTGGGATGAGGACTTTGTGTTTGGGATGAGTCAGTAAGTTTGTGAGTACTTCGTGTTTGGGATGAGTCAGTAAGTTTGTAAGGACTTTGTGTTTGGGATGAGTCAGTAAGTTTGTGAGGACTTTGTGTTTGGGATGAGTAAGTAAGTTTGTGAGGACTTCGTGTTTGGGATGAGTAAGTAAGTTTGTGAGGACTTCGTGTTTGGGATGAGTCAGTAAGTTTGTAAGGACTTTGTGTTTGGGATGAGTCAGTACGTTTGTAACGACTTCGTGTTTGGGATGAGTCTGTAAGTTTGTGAGGACTTTGTGTCTGGGATGAGTCAGTAAGTTTGTGAGGACTTCATGTTTGGGATGAGTCAGTAAGTTTGTGAGGACTTTGTGTTTGGGATGAGTCAGTAAGTTTGTGAGGACTTCATGTTTGGGATGAGTCAGTAAGTTTGTAAGGACTTCGTGTTTGGGATGAGTCAGTAAGTTTTTGAGGACTTCGTGTTTGGGATGAGTCAGTAAGTTTGTAAGGACTTCGTGTTTGGCATGAGTCAGTAAGTTTTTGAGGACTTCGTGTTTGGGATGAGTCAGTAAGTTTGTAAGGACTTCGTGTTTGGGATGAGTCAGTAAGTTTGTGAGTACTTCGTGTTTGGGATGAGTCAGTAAGTTTGTGAGGACTTCGTGTTTGGGATGAGTCAGTAAGTTTGTAAGGACTTCGTGTTTGGGATGAGTCAGTAAGTTTGTGAGGACTTTGTGTTTGGGATGAGTCAGTACGTCTGTGAGGTCTTCGTGTTTGGGATGAGTCAGTGAGTTTGTGAGGACTTCGTGTTTGGGATGAGGACTTTGTGTTTGGGATGAGTCAGTAAGTTTGTGAGTACTTCGTGTTTGGGATGAGTCAGTAAGTTTGTAAGGACTTTGTGTTTGGGATGAGTCAGTAAGTTTGTGAGGACTTTGTGTTTGGGATGAGTAAGTAAGTTTGTGAGGACTTCGTGTTTGGGATGAGTAAGTAAGTTTGTGAGGACTTCGTGTTTGGGATGAGTCAGTAAGTTTGTAAGGACTTTGTGTTTGGGATGAGTCAGTACGTTTGTAACGACTTCGTGTTTGGGATGAGTCTGTAAGTTTGTGAGGACTTTGTGTCTGGGATGAGTCAGTAAGTTTGTGAGGACTTCATGTTTGGGATGAGTCAGTAAGTTTGTGAGGACTTTGTGTTTGGGATGAGTCAGTAAGTTTGTGAGGACTTCATGTTTGGGATGAGTCAGTGAGTTTGTGAGGACTTCATGTTTGGGATGAGTCAGTAAGTTTGTGAGGACTTCGTGTTTGGGATGAGTTAGTAAGTTTGTGAGGACTTCGTGTTTGGGATGAGTCAGTAAGTTTGTAAGGACTTCGTGTTTGGGATGAGTCAGTAAGTTTTTGAGGACTTTGTGTTTGGGATGAGTCAGTAAGTTTGTGAGGACTTTGTGTTTGGGATGAGTAAGTAAGTTTGTGAGGACTTCGTGTTTGGGATGAGTCTGTAAGTTTGTGAGGACTTCGTGTTTGGGATGAGTCAGTAAGTTTGTGAGGACTTTTTGTTTGGGATGAGTCAGTAAGTTTGTGAGGACTTCGTGTTTGGGATGAATCAGTAAGTTTGTGAGGACTTCGTGTTTGGGATGAGTCAGTAAGTTCCTGAGGACTTCGTGTTTGGGATGAGTCAGTGAGTATGTGAGGACTTCGTGTTTGGGATGAGGACTTCGTGTTTGGGATGAGTCAGTAAGTTCCTGAGGACTTCGTGTTTGGGATGAGTCAGTAAGTTTGTGAGGACTTCGTGTTTGGGATGAGTCAGTAAGTTTGTGAGGACTTTGTGTTTGGGATGAGTAAGTAAGTTTGTGAGGACTTCGTGTTTGGGATGAGTCTGTAAGTTCCTGAGGACTTCGTGTTTGGGATGAGTCAGTGAGTATGTGAGGACTTCGTGAGGGAATGTTTTTGTGTGCGGATTCGTAATGCCAAACATTTGACTTCAATTTAGAGAAAAAAGAAACAGAATAAGGGGAAACAGTGTTTGAGTTAGACGGGCGTGATTAATTTAAATAAGAACGTAAAGGCAGTGAGGGTTAGATTCTCGGAGGGAGTGATGGTGTGATGTGGAGAAAAGGGTCCGGCTCCTGTTTACTGTTTAAAAACAACAAAAAAAGGAGCAAATTTCCAAATTAGAGCCCGAACCCACCCTGCAGGATACAGCAATTTAATCAGCGCTGCTCCCGACAGATGCCTCGCTTTAATGAAATCACAGCACACACACACAAACACACACACACACTCATACCTGTGTTTCTAAGGACGACTAATCTCATCAAGGAACCGAATGTAATGGAGAAGTACAGGGGCGGGGCCTGAATTTGTGGCGTAAATTTGTGGAAAACCTCCTGCAACCTCCGACTCCTGCAACGGTCCCCATTCTGAACAAATGCAAGATAGTGTGTGTATTGATGTGTGTGCAGTCCCCACATTTTCAGATATATCTATGGGGACATCAATCAACCAATCAATCAATCAAACAATCAATAAATCAATTAATCAATCAATCAACCTTTATTTTCACTCTGTAAATAAATTGAGGGTAACCCTCATTTTCAATGTAGCCGAGCTTACATAGAGTTAAAGAGACTGAAAAGTTTAAATGATAAAAATAAGCAAACAATGTACGATTTAATTAAGAAAATTTTTAATAATTCAAAATAAAAGGATATGCAAACAGGCTAAAATGTAGAGTAAAAATATAAAAGGAAAAATGTAAATAAAGGACATCATGATGCAAATGATTTCACTATGTGATTGTTTGAGTATCTGCTGTGTTAAGTGGGGACCTCAGGAAAGTTTCTGTGTGCAGAAAAAAATGTTGAAGATTTTTTACAAGATTTACAAGAAAATAAATGTTAAAAATGTTTTTTTTTTAAATGCATATTTTAAAGCATAAAAACTTCATCCTTTATTAACAAATAATTAATGAATTAAGTAGAATCTCTAGGGGCCGGAAAAATTCACCTTATAATTTCACATTGTGCACTGTAATAATAGAGACATTTTTGATTCTCACAAAAATGGCTAAATAAATCATTTAAAAAGTTGCTTAATAACAGCAAATTAATTAATAATTCATAAATTAAGTAGTATCTTTGAGGCGGGACAAGAAATTGTCCTTATGTTTTTTTATTTTACACTGTAACTATGGGGACATTTTTGGTTCTTACTAAAATGCCAAAATAAATCAGTAATAAAGTAGCTTATTAGAAGCATATTAAATTAACCAATAATTAAGTAGAATCTCTGTAGGGGCTGTAAATTGTTCCTTAAAAATTCAGATTTTACACCGTATTTTTTGGGAACATTTTTTTAACTGCAAAAATGCTAAAATAAATTAGTAATAAAGTAGCTTATAATAGTGAAGTAATTAATAATTAATAAGTTAAGACATTTCTTTTTGGAGGCCTGAAAATTGTCCTTATATTTTTGGATTGTACACAGTAATAATGGGGACATTTTTGGTTCTTACAAAAATGCTAAAATAAATCAGTAATAAATTAGCTTATTAACAGCATATTAAATTAATTAATAATTCATAAATTAAGTAGTGTCTTTGTGGGGGCCAGAAAAACTTTCTTATAATTTCAGATTTTACACTGTAATTATGGGGACATTTTCAGTCCCCACAAAGATGTTAAATTAAACCAGTAATGAAGTAGCTTAATAATAGTGTATTAATTAATAATTAGTAAATTAAGACATTTCTTTATGGAGGCTGTCTTTATAAGTTACACTGTATTTTTGGGGACATTTCTTGTAACTGTAAAAATGCTAAAATAAATAATTAATAAGGCAGCTTATAATAATGTATTAATAAATAGTTAATTCATTAAAAAAGTTTCTTGATAGGGGCCAGAAAATTGTCCTTGTAATTTCAGATTTTAGTCAGTATTTTTATGGGGACATTTTTGGTCCCCACAAAAACTTTAAACTAAATCACACACACACACTCTCCCACGCCCAGTGGCAGCATGGGCAGTGCCCAGTAATGCCCAGCTAACGGTGCCAACGCCAGTCTGTAGCCATTTTTGTTGCAGTGGCATTCGTGCAATGCTGTTGGGGTGTAGGAATGTGCAAGCAGCCAAACACACACACACACAGACACACACACACACTTATACACACACACACACACACACACACTTTATACACAGCTCTAAAGAGCAGATGACTCAGCCATATAAAACCCAGCCAGGACTTCTCGGCACCCACCGAACGCCCGCGGGGATGGCAGCCATGTTGGAATCCCACCACTAGAAACCCCCTGAAACCCAATCACAAACCCACTGAAATATTTAAAAGCCTCTAAACACGAAGAAAAAGCCAATAACTGCAGAACCGGCCCAAAAACACAGAGTTCCCCCGAGAGAGAGAACAGAAACATCAGTCTTTATTTATACAAAAATAAAACAGACCAAACTGTTGAAAAAACTGTTGAGTTACTCAATTAAAACATGAAATAATGATATATGTATGTTTTTCTACTATGTAAATATATATATATGTAAAATATATAATATGTTTAGAAAATATCAAATTTGAAAATGTATGAAAATTAAAAACAACAACAAAAACATTTAAAGTATATTTTTGTGTGTGATCTGAAGTGCACAATTTTATGGGTCTAAAATACTTTTACACACTAGACACACAGGTAGGTAGGTAGGTAGGCAGACGGATGGATGGATAGATAGATAGATAGATAGATAGATAGATAGATAGATAGATAGATAGATAGATAGATAGATAGATAGATAGATAGATAGATAGATAGACTGCAAAAGAAATTGTATTAAGCATTGTGTAAGTGTTAGATTATTTTGCTTATTTAGGGATAATTATATTAATCATTCTTACTTAGAATTTGTACCTTATTTTAAGTAATTTGAACTCAAAATAAGCACAATCAAGCAGCAATCAAGTTATTCTGATTCTTGTGTCCAAAAACAGTGAATTTCTTGCTTGATCTATCTATCTATCTATCTATCTATCTATCTATCTATCTATCTATCTATCTATCTATCTATCTATCTATCTATCTATCTATCTATCTATCTATCTATCTATCTATCTATCTATCTATCAGTGCACACACTTAAACAAATATATGTATATTAAGCAAAAGAATCTGCCAATAGGGTAAGCACAATTTTCTTAGTAAAATTTCTTACAAACAGCAATGGTTCAAAATGAGTGAAGTAACACCTAAACCAAGCAGAAAAGTCCCTGTTTTTGGACACAAGAATCAGAATAACTTGATTTCTGCTTGATTGTGATTATTTTGAGTTCAAATTACTTAAACACAATGCTAAGTAAGACAAAAGTCTTTAGAAAATAAGAAAATAAATCTTTAGAAAATAATCTATCTATCTAGACTTTGCCATTGCTTTTTGTAAGAAATCTTACAAAGAAAATTTTGCTTACCCCCATTGGCAGATTTTTTTTGCTTAATATATATATATTTGTCTTAATTTGCATATATATTGTCCAGTTTTTGCCAATGGATTTTTTGCAGTGTAGATAGATAGATAGATAGATAGATAGATAGATAGATAGATAGATAGATAGATCAATAAACTTTCATAAACCAAACTTTTCATAAAAGACATATATCTGAGGTCTACATTCAACTAGTTTAAAAAGTTGAATTACTTTTTATCATGTTTATTTGTTCATTTGGGTTTACATAATACGGCGCTGACGAGAGCGGCAGCCTTCCAGCAGCTCCGTGTAGCGTTTCACCTTAAGTGAACTTTTTTCACTGTTTACTTTCTTTTTTCGTCTCTTACTACGCTGTAGTGTGTGTTAATATGTATCCCATGGATACGGATCGCCAAACTCTGCACATGGGCTGCAGAAACTTTGTTTACTCGAGGGAAGAACTTCTCGCACTCAGAACAAAGGGCCGCGCCGGCGCGAGGCACCCCATTCCGACGGAGCTTAAGCGACGCTCCAGGGGCTGTAAAGCCGGAGCTAAGCTAAAGGCTAAACAACGGGAAAACCGCTGGAGATACAAGCCCTGTATTCCAGCAGTGGTGATGGGGAACGTGAACTCGCTGGCCAACAAGACAGACGAGCTCGCAGCGTTAGTGAGAAACCAGAGGACCTACCGGGAGTGCAGTCTCTTCTGCTTCACTGAGACTTGGCTAACCGCTAGCATCCCCGATGCTAATGTAAACATCCCCGGATTCGTCACTGTGAGAGCGGACAGAGACAGCGCGCGGAGCGGCAAATCTAAGGGCGGTGGGCTCGCTATCCTCATTAACAACAGATGGTGTAATCCTGGCCATGTGACTGTTAAAGAGACTATCTGCTGCCGGGATGTTGAACTGCTCGCGGTGAGTTTAAGACCATATTACGTCCCGCGGGAGTTCTCACACGCCATTGTTGTTTGTGTGTACGTGCCCCCCCGAGCGGACGCGGAGGCTGCGTGTGACGTCATACACACGACCATCGCCAGGCTCCAGACACAACACCCGGATGCTTTTGTCGCTCTCTCTGGTGACTTCAACCACATCACGCTGGACTCCACACTGACTTCTTTTACCCAGTATGTGGACTGTCCCACCAGAAAAAACAGGACAATTGACCTCCTGTATGCTAACATCAGTGATGCGTACACCGCCATCCCACTGCCCCACTTGGAAAATCTGATCACAATCTGGTTTTCCTGAAGCCTCATTACAAACCCTGTGTGATGAGGCAACCAACCACAACACGCTCCTTCAGGAAGTGGTCTCAGGAGGCAGAGGAGACCCTGAAGGACTGCTTTGCATCCACAGACTGGAGTGTGCTTCAGGACTCTCACGGTGAGGACATTGAGGGGGTAGCAGACTGCACAAGTGACTATCTGAACTTTTGCATGGACATTGTGGTTCCTGTAAGAACTGTTCGCTGCTTTGCCAACAACAAGCCCTGGATTACAAGCGACGTAAAGGACCTCTTAAACAAAAAGAAGAGGGCCTTTAAAGACAAGAACCAGGAGGAGTTGAAGAATATTCAGCGTGAACTCAAGTCCTGCTTAAAGGAGGCTAAGGAGACCTACAGGAAGAAGGTTGAGCAAAAGTTACAAGTTAACAACATGAAGGAGGTCTGGGACGGTATAAGGACAATCACAGGGTGCAAGCCAAAGAGTGATAGTGCAACAGCTGGTGGTGTGGAGAGCGAACAAACTCAATCTCTTCTATAACCGGTTTGATTGCCCTGTTTCATCCTCACCTGCTTCTGTCTGTCCTGCTATCTCAGCAACCTCAGCCTCTGCCCCACTGGACACCTCCCTACCTCTTCTGAGTGCTACACCGGTCTCCCTCTCACAGACTGTCAGCACATCCAGTCTGCCCCCCCTCACCTCCCCCCTCCACCTCTCTGCAGACCAGGTCACAGGGGCGCTGAGGAGACTCCGCTCAGGGAAATCAGCTGGACCTGACGAGGTGAGCCCGAGACTTCTTAAGGCTTGCACCGTTGAACTTGAGTTACCCTTGTCGAATATCTTCAACATGAGCCTACAGTTGGGGAGGGTTCCTACGCTGTGGAAAACCTCATGCCTGGTCCCTGTTCCCAAGAAACCTCGCCCCAGTGAGCTCAATGACTTCAGGCCGGTAGCTTTGACCTCCCACATTATGAAGACCATGGAACGACTGCTTCTCCCACTCCTCAGACCCCAGGTACAGCATGCACTGGACCCTCTCCAGTTTGCATATCGGGAGAAGATTGGTGTTGAGGATGCAGTCATCTACCTCCTCCACCGCAGGGGAGTAGTGCTGTGAGAATCATGTTTTTTGATTTCTCCAGTGCTTTTAACACCATCCAGCCTCCACTTCTCAGAGACAAGCTGGTGAAGATGAATGTGGATCCTCACCTGGTGTCCTGGATCACAGACTACCTCACCTGCAGACCACAGTACGTGAGGCTCACTGACGGCACATCGGAGACTGTGGTCAGTAGCACTGGAGCACCACAGGGGACTGTGCTCTCCCCCTTCCTCTTCACTCTCTACACATCAGACTTCCAGTACAACTCTGAGATGTGCCACCTGCAGAAATTCTCGGATGACACTGCCATCGTTGGGTGTGTGAAGGGTGGTCAGGAGGAGGAGTACAGGAGACAGGTGGATGACTTTGTTGCTTGGTGCCGACTGAACCAACTGCAGTTGAACATATCCAAGACCAAGGAGATGGTGGTGGACTTCCGTAGGTCTGGACCACCCTTGCAGCCAGTCTCCATCAAGGGGGTTGATGTGGAGACAGTAAAGACCTACAAGTACCTTGGTCTGCAGCTGGACAACAAACTGGATTGGTCAACAAATACAGACACCCTGTACAGGAAGGGACAGATCCGGCTCTATTTCTTGAGGAGACTGCGGTCCTTTAACATCTGTAAGAAGCTTCTGCAGATGTTCTACCAATCAATCGTGGCCAGCATTCTCTTCTACGCTGTGGTGTGCTGGGGAGGCAACATGAAGAGGAGAGATGCATCACGGCTGGACAAGCTGGTCAGGAGGGCCGGGGCAGTGGTTGGAATGGAGCTGGACTCTCTGGTTACAATAGCTGAGAGAAGGACTTTGGATAAACTGCTTTCTATCATGAACAATGATAGTCACCCACTTCACACCACCATCATGAAGCAGAGGAGTGTGTTCAGTGGCAGACTGCTGTCACAGAGCTGCACAACAGACAGACTCAGAAAATCCTTCATCCCCAGAGCCATCAGACTCTTTAACTCCTCCCATCGGGGACGGGATGCTGCTGATGACTGAGTTTAATCCAGGCACACCACTTGGACATTATTCAACAACTTAATTATTTATATTAACACTTCCCCAACCTCGCTTACATTAAAGTATACCTTACTCATGATTGGGTATTCACATTTTCACATTCTCTTTTTAGAACTGTCTTGTAACGGATGCATACTTATATTATATTATATTTGTATGTCACATCAGTCACTTTCGTAATCGATGTCATTGCACTTTACTCTGTTAATTATTTAATTATTTATGACCATTAGCAACATCTACTGCACTGCTCCATTTACAGATAGATCCTTACCTTGTATAGTTAGGTTTTTTTTTTATAGCCTTATATATTTTCTATTCTTCTGTGTTTTGATTTGTCTGAGTATGTTTCTTATTGTATTGTGTTGTTGCTGCTGGATGCCTAAATTTCCTTCGGGATAAATAAAGTATCTATCTATCTATCTATCTATCTATCTATCTATCTATCTATCTATCTATCTATCTATCTATCTATCTATCTATCTATCTATCTATCTATCTATCTATCTATCTATCTATCTATCTATCTATCTATCTATCTATCTATCTATCTATCTATCTATCTATCTATCTATCTATCTATCTATCCAGTGAAGACCAATGGTCAGATTCAGATTAAGGAGAATATTATATATACATATATATATATATATATGTATATATATTACACTATATTACAATGTGTGCTATCCTATATTATACTATTCTACACTGTATTTTTCAATAAATAAATAATTCTCTTAATCCTATAAGCCACTGTTACTGTATTCTTCCTCAGGTTTTGTGTAACTCCGTCCCCTGTAGTGATATTAGTGCTGTTCGGGTTGTTGGTGTTTGGTGTTTTGTGTTGGTAGGGGTTTGTGGGTATTATTACCTCACTGCTGGAATTTACAACACAACACAAATCAGACACAGCGCCAGAAAAATGCCAGTTTATTTCTGAGCGCTGTTCCTGGAAGAGAAAGCAGGTGTTTTTATCGTAGCGAGAGACGCGTTTATCTTCTGTAGAGCGTTCCTCGTATTCATCCCTGAACCTTTTCAGCTGAAAAACAACGTTTTTATCCCTTAACTCTGCTTCATAAAGTGGCTCTTTATCAAAGAGCTTTTAAGGATCGACTAGCGACGCAGGTTTGAGTGATCTCAGCAGGATCACGCTAATCCAGAGCCGTCGCTGGAATTAAAATCATAATTACGGCCGGCGTGGCGTCGCTCGCCGCAGTCAGAGGAGACCTGCAAAATCAAACAATCCGCATTAAAACCTGCTGCTTAAAAGGCCTGATTAGGGACTGCTGGGCTTTAGGCTGTGAATGTGGGCATGTGTGTTTTTGTGAGTATTTTAATGTATTTATTATTTTTGTACCTGATTAAAGTCTGTTTATACTGAAGCTGGAACGTTTCCTGGACTCTAAACTGTTCTTTTTTGGCTTTGAGGATCATTTATTTCCCCAATTCAAACTCAAAGGGACTCAAATTCAAGCTAATCTATCTGGGATACCACATGAACCACTTATCAATGCACTTAGTATCAGCAGCCACCTGGGTTACTGTAGCAACCACTAAGCAGCCCCCTATCAACACCATAGTAACCACTTGGAATATCATTGCAACCATCTGGCATACCAAAGCAATGACTAGCATCTATACCATAGCAACCAGCTAGCATCACCAGGGTAAATCACTATAATGCAAATAATTACAATTTTATTAGTTATAAAATTAATGGTTTCAATAGTATTAGTAATAGTAAAACATTAGTAAATAACCAGGAAACACCAGGTAAACCACCTAATAGATATTAAAAGATCAATGGTTACCAAAACAATGACTAGAATCCACCTGTCAACACCATAGTTTCTACTTTTTAACACTTTATGATTTTTTTCCCCCACTCATCTGGGATACCACAGGAACCACTTATCAACACACTTACTATCAGCAGCCACCTGGGTTACTGTAGCAACCACTAAGCAACCACCTATCAACACCATAGTAACCACTTGGAGTATCATAGCAACCATCTGGCATACCAAAGCAATGACTAGCATCTACAGTATCTATCAACACCATAGCAACCAGATGGCATCACCAAGGAAACCACCTACCTGAAACTACAAAGCAGTATCCTAGCAACTGCGTGGAAGTGAAACAATGTTTTATATAATTGTACGGGCCTAATATAAAGTTACATTCAAACACTAAAATATGGTTTAAATATATTGTGTACATACTAAACATGTATATTATATTTGAATATCACAAAAAAAGCAACATCATCTAAACTATGTATTGACAATTAATATATAAAAATAATTATTATAAAACATTTCTCAACCTACAGCAAAAAATCATTATAATTTAAATAAGTGCAATTTTATCAGTATTTTTTTATTTTTTATATTTTTTATAGTATAAGTACTAGTAATAGCATTAGTAAATAACCAGGAAACACCAGGTAAACCACCTTAAACTACATAGCAACAGCATAGAATACTATCCACTTTATATGAAAATTATTACTTAGTATGAGCAGCCACCTGGGCAACCACTAAGCAACCTCACTGTAGCAACCACTAAGCCACCACCTATCAACACCATAGTCACCACTTGGAGTAACATAGCAACCATCTGGCATACCAAAGCAATGACTAGCATCTATTTATGAACACCATAGCAACAAGCTGGCATCACCAAGGAAACCACCTACCTGAAACTACAAAGCAGTATCTTAGCAACTGCGTGGACATGAAACAATGTTCTATATAATTATATATATATATATATATATATATATATATATATATATATATATATATAACATATACATACATGTGTATATATAACATATACATACATGTATATATATATATATATATATATATATATGTATAAAATATACTTACATGCATATGTTAATGTATTACCTCATGCCTCTGTTCATGGTAACTAATGCATTAATTAATGTTAATTAGTCAACACTTAAACACTTAATGTAAAGTGTTTCCGACTTTTGTGCTATTTTTATATAATTAAAGTATAATAAGTACAAAAAAGGTGTTTTAGTTTCTGTTTTATCACTCTTTAAATATACTGATTAATAATAATGTGGCTACAAGAACACTTTAGTACTTTAGTGCACTATAGCATAATAATAGTGCTTAGTATACTTTAATACACTGTTTTTTTTTTCAGTAGTGAAGGCAGGAAACTAGGTCGGGGAGCAGATTTGGGGTTTTTGGCCCCGTTTAGCTTCCAGATGAGGGAAACGGCCAGTTTAAACACATCTGGTCGGAGGCGCCCCCCCCGACTCCAGCTGGAGGCAGTGCCACCGTGCCCCCCCCCCCCCCACAGCACACACAGGGCCTGGATCCCATCAGGTCGGGTCGGTGTGTGTGTGTGTGTGGGGGGGGGGGGGTAATTACCGCAGTGCCGCCGGCCGAGCGCTAACCCCCCCGGGGGCTCTGGCCAGGGGAGTGTTTGAGCAGTTGTGTTTTCTTTGTGTGGCCGGATTCACTATCACATTACTGCATACATGCTGATACAGCATAGAAACATACCCCCCCACCCAACACACACACACACACATATACACACATTTACACACTTACACACACTGCCATCCACCAGCCAATCCCTACAGACCACCAACCCTCCCTCCATCCCTCCCTCCCTCCCTCCATACAGGCCGCAACCTTCTGTTCATTCACTCACTTCCTTCCACTCACCCAACCCACCAGAGTTTCTGTATGACCTGGATACAAGAGATTGAGATACAAGAGATTGAGACGGTGAAAAGATAATAAAAAGATAAAGAGAAAAGGAAAGAAGAGAAAAAAGAGATAGAAAGAAAAGTAACATAGATAAGAAAAAGTGAAGGGAAAAGAACAGGAGAGAAGAAAATAGAAGAGAAGAGAAAAAAGAGAGGAGATGAGCCAAGGTGAGATGAGATGAGACAAGACATGAGATGAGGTGAGAAAAGGCAAAGCAAGGCGAAAAGAGAAGTATGACCTGGATACAAGATTGAGTTACAAGAGATTGAGATACAAGAGATTGAGACGGTTGGGTACGGAGGAGAGAACGAAAAACCAAAAGGAGAGTTAAGAGGTAAAAAATAAGAAGGGTATGGAAAAGATCTAAAAGATAAAAGGAAAGTAAAAAGAAAGAGAACAAGAGAACAAAGGAGATGATATGCGAGAAATACATAGAGAAAAGATATAAAAAGGACACAAAGAAAAGAAGCAGGTAATGAAAAAGAGATGATAAAGAGAAAAGGAAATAAGAAAAAAAAGAGATTTAAAGAAAAGTAGCATAGATGAGAAAAAGCGAACAGAAAAAGAACAGGATAAAGGAAAAAAAGAGAAGAGATGAGGCGAGGTGAGACAAGATGAGACAAGACATGGTGGTACAGGAATGAGGCAAGTCAAGGTAAGAAGAGAAGATAAGAGAAGATAAGAGAAGAAAGGATAAGAGACAAAGCAAGGTGAGATGAGACAAAACAAGACAGCAGATGAGACGAGAAAAGGCAAAGCAAAGTGAAAAGAGAAGTATGACCTGGATACAAGATTGAGATACAAGAGATTGAGACAGTTGGGTCTGGAGGAGGGTCTACAGGTTCTACAGGTTCCTGCAGCACATTTACTTACCCACAGATGTTGCTACAGCTGGGCCTGTAGATCCTGTAGCTCTACACTCGTAGAAAGACAGTGTCATGGCCAACACAATCTCCAGCCCCGAACCCCACTGAAAACCTCTATATAATATAATCAAGAGGAAGATAGATGAACCGCTTGAATTTTTACACCAGGAGTAAAGCAGCATAAAGTTATCCAAAAGCAGTGTGTAAGACTGGTGGAGGAGAACATGATGCCAAGATGCATGAAAAAAACTGTGATTAAAAACCACCAGGATTATTCCACCAAATATTGATTATTTCTGAACTCTTAAACCTTTATGAATATGAACTTGTTTTCTTTGCATTATTTGAGGTCTGAAAGCTCTGCATCTTTTTTGTTATTTCAGTCATTTCTCATTTTCTGTAAATAAATGCTCTAAATGAGAATATTTTTATTTGTAATTTGGGAGAAATGTTGTCTGTAGTTTATAGAATAAAACAACAATGTTCATTTTACTCAAACATAAACCTATAAATAGTAAAATCAGAGAAACTGATTCAGAAACTGAAGTGATGTTGAATATGCATATTTATTACAGCTTTCTCTTTCTATGTTTAAACATGTGTGCGTGTGTGTGTGTGTGTGTGTGTGTGTGTGTGCGTGTGTGTGTGTGTGTGTGTGTTTGGAGATCATATTTCCAAATGTCCGTCCTGCCAATCCCAGATTAAGCTCTGAGTTGTAAAACTGATACAGCCCATCTGTCTCTCTCTTTCTCGTTTTCTCTCTCTTTCTCCCTCTCTCTTTCTGTCTCTCTCTGCAGAATTAGCATTGTGATGACCGTGCTCTCGCCAGAATAGCTGAAATCACATCAGGCTGAATTTGTCACAGATCAAACGGCCTCACTGCAGCTCCACAGGCTCTCACACACTCTCACACACACACACTCTCACACACACACACACTCTCTCACACACACACACACACACACACACCTTCATGAATTCCTGATCAGCTGCAGAAAACTCCTGACGGGTTGAAAAACTGAAGTAATGACGAGCGAGACGGAACAGTACGGAGAGCGAGAACAAAAGAGAAAATAGTTACAAAAATGAATCAAAAAAATTAAAAGAACAAAGAGATAAGAGAAGAACGAAGAGAAACGAAAAGGAGAGTTAAGAGATAAGAAATAAGACGGTTATCGAAAAGATCTAAGAGATAAAAGGAAAAGAAAAAAGAAAGAGAACAAAAGAACAAAAGATGATTACATGTAAGAAATACATCGAGAAAAGATATAAAAAAGAGCACAAAGAAAAGAAGAGAAGGGGATGATGAAACAATACAAAGACAAAGAAAAGAGAAATAGAATTCCATAAACAAAAAGTGAAGAGAAGAGAACAGGGGAAAGGAAAGGAAAAGAAGAGAATTTAAGATTAGAAGAGAAGAAATGATGAGATGAGACAAGGAGAGCTGAGACAAGAAAAGGAGGTATGAGAAGAGAAGAGACGAAGCAAGAAGAGAAAAGGCAAGAAATGATGAGCCGAGCCGAGAAGAGAAGGCCAAAAGAGCCAAGAAGAGATTAAAATAAAGGATAAGAGATGAAGCAAGGTGAGATGAGACAAGACAAGATGTGAGACGAGGCGAGAAAAGGCAAATCTAGGCAAGAGAAGAGAAGAGAAGAGAAGAAAAGAATGGAACAAGGCAAGGTGAAATGAGACAAGAAAACGGGGTACCAGAAGAGGCGATGCAAGAAGAGAAAACGCAAAAAAAGTGAGCCGAGAAGAGAAGAGAAGATAAGAGAAGAGAAGGAAAAAGGGTAAAAGAAAAGGCGAGAAGAACCAAAAAGACAATAAACCAAAAAATAAGTGATGAGTATAAAAGAGGTGAGGCAAGGCGAGACGAGAAAGAGAAGAGAAAGATGGATGAGATGAGGCAAGGTGAGATAAGACAGGAAAAGATGTTACAAAAGAGAAAAGGTGAGACAAGAAGAGAAAAGGCAAGAGAAGAGCCAAGAACAGATTAAAATAAAGGATAAGAGATGAGGCAAGGTGAGATGAGACAAGAAAAGAGATGAGACGAGGCGAGAAGAGAAGAGGCAAAGCCAAACAAGATGAAGAGAAGAAAAGAGACAATCCTAGTATAAAAGAGACGGGGCAAGATAAAAAGAGAAGAGAAGAAAGGATAATTTAAAAAAAGAGAGGATATTCAATGATATTCAATGAGATGAGAAAAGATGAGCTGAGCCGAGAAGAGAAGAATAGAGAAAAAAAGAAAGGATAAGAGAAGAGAACAGTAATGGCTGTGTTTTTCCTGCTGTTTCCTGACTCAGAGTTTCATTGAAGCTTTGGGAACAGAACCTTCAGTCCTGTGGTGTGTGACGATTAGGCGGGTGTGTGTGTGTGTGTGTGTATAGTGTGTGTGTGTATAGTGTGTATATAGTGTGTTTCTGGGGGTCACCGTGTTGAGCTGAAGGCCGCGGGCAGCTCGTAAAGTCAGCAGCTCAGCGCATTAGGCTGGAATAATAATCCTGTCTTTATTAGAGAGAAATAGAGAGAGAGGGAGAGAGAGAGAGGGAGAGAAAGAGGGAGCGAGGGAGGAGAAGGAGGAAGGAGTTCAGTCATAAACGTTCAATTCATACCCGTACAAAAGCAGCGCTGTCGTACAGCAAAACCTACACGCCGTCTCTTTACTGGAAAAGTTCTCACGATGACGTGCATGTAAATTAGTACAATATATTTTTTTAAACATTAAAAAAATACAAGTCAATTTGTAACAGGCTAAACATTTAAGTACAGTACATTAAAATATATTTTTATACCCAACAAAGTATAGGACTAGAAGTGTGCTACGCTACTTACAAAAGGCAGGAACAAGAAGCATGTATATGTGTATTTGTACTCCGTACATGTAAATAGATCATATATATATATCAATTCTTAGTAAATATACTCTAATGTACCTGGTGTATAATAATAAATATTGATACAACTGTAATAATACTCATTATTAAATATATATTTATAATTTTACTGTAAACATAAAATTTAAAATATGGGGTTTAATAAACATACATGAAGTCATTTAAATTCTTAAGTGTTACTTAAGTATATATTTAAAATATTTCCTTTTTAGTACAGTTAAGTACATTTAGCACAATTTAAGTAGGAAATTTGGACTATATCATACAATACAATTAAAGTATAATAAGTACAAAAATAGTCTTTAAATATACTAATAAATAATAATGTGGCTACATGAAAACACTTTAGTGCACTATAGCATAATAATGCTTAATATACTTAAAATTATTTAAAAAATCTATAACCAGTCAAAACCCAGAATGCTAACACATATATATATAAATGTTTATTGATTTAAAAACACACAATAAATCCCTCCCCTCCCTTCCCTTTTATCAGGTGTGCTGATTAATTACAGGATATTTAAAAACAATATTTACGACAGTAACAGTGACATTTTTAAATAAATAAATAAATAAATTAAAGCTAAAATTGGAATTAATACACTTTTAGACAAATTAAAATCTGTTTTAGCTAAACAAAATTAACACCCCGCCACAATTACAGTCATTATCAAATTCTTATATCGTTCTGAGAATAAAATATTCCTTTTTTCACGCTTTTCTCTGCAGTTTTCAGGCTGAATGTCTGGTAGAGTTTGGAGATTTGTGTTCTGACCTGAAGCTCTGGTTTAATAGTGACGGGTCGCCTGGCTGACATCAGCTATAATCCTCAGAATAAATACTGCTCTGTCAACATCTCAGCTTCTACAGCTTCTTCCCTCAGGCTCTCAGAATGCTCAACACGCTGTCTGTCCTCCGTCCAGCAGAGTCTTTAATAATCACCACCGTCCCCCGTCCATCCCTCAGACACATCCTGCTGAATCCATACTGAATATTATACTGCAGTTCTTAGTGCTCACAGTTAGGCATGCAATTTTAATTTAGTTAAAATGATATGCTTTGTTTTTTCCATATACAAATCCATAATTTGACACTTAATAGTGTAGTTTTGTGACTTTTGCTTTCGTACTCATTCTTATTACAGTTAACGTTCCTAGAACGTTTTCTGGATGTTCTGTGTTTGGTTTTCCTGGTGTGCGGTTGAAAATGTTCAACCAGGTTCGTTCTTTTGGTCAATTGACTTGGTCTTGCTTGCTCTTGGTTATGATGGTTGACCAGTTTGGTTTTCCTGGACTTGCTGGTGAAGCTCTTCAACCAGCTTGATCATTTTGGTCAACTGACTTGGTGATTGACCAGCTAGGTTATGCAGAACATGATGTTCAACCAGTTTGGTCTTGCTTGGGCTGTGGTTATGATGGTTGACCAGCTTGGTTTTCCTGATCATGCTGAAAAAACAGCTTGGTTTACTGGTCATGCTGGTGAAGATGTTCAACCAACTTGGTAATTTTGGTCAAATGACTTGGTCTTGGTCATGGTGGTTGACCAGTTTGATTGTGCAGCACATGATGGCCGTCCAGCTTGCTATTGCTGGTCATGTTGGTGAAGATGTTCAATCCGTTTGGTTATTTGGGTTAATTGACTTGGTCAAGCCTGATCTTGGTCATGATGGTTGACCAGTTTGGTTTTCCTGGTCAATTGACTTGGTCTTAGTTATGATGGTTGACCATTTTGTTTTTTCTGCTAATCCTGGAAAAACAGCTTGGTCTTGTTGGTCAAGCTGGTAAAGATGTTCAACAAGTTTGGTCATTTTGGTCAAATGACTTGGTCTTGATTGGGTCTTGATGGTTGACCAGCTTGGTTTTCCTGGTAGTGCTGGACAAACAACCTGGACTTGCTTGTCATGCTGGTCAACCAGCTTAGTCTTTCCATTTATGATGGTCAATTAACTTGGTCATGATGTTGATCATGATGTTTCAGTATCTTGGGTTTAGCTGGTCATGCTAGTGAAGATGTTCAAACAGCTTTGTCATTTTGGTCTATTGATTTGATCGTGGTCATGATGATTAACCAGCTTGGTTTTCCTGGTCATCCTGGACAATCAATATGGTATTGCTGGTCA
Organism: Astyanax mexicanus; assembly: GCF_023375975.1. Classification (NCBI taxonomy): domain Eukaryota; kingdom Metazoa; phylum Chordata; class Actinopteri; order Characiformes; family Acestrorhamphidae; genus Astyanax; species Astyanax mexicanus. Next base: position 37,754,985 of record NC_064429.1, read on the forward strand.
TGCTAGTGAAGATATTTAAACAGCTTGGCCATGCTGGTCAATTGACTTGATCTTGCTTGGTCTTGATCATGATGGTTGACCAGCTTGGTTTTCCTGGTCATGCTGGTCAACCAGATTAGTCTTTCCATTTATGATGGTCAACCAGCTTGGTCATGCTGGTTATTTGGGTCCACCAGCTTGGTTAAGCTTGGTCATATTGGTGGTCTATCTAGGTCAAGAGGTCATGCTTGTAGACCAAAAAATCAAACTTTCTTAACCAGCTAAATCAGCTTGAGATGATCAATTATTTTTTTTCAGCATGGTTCTTCTACCACATCCCACACCCCACACCCACAATTCACTACATTTATTGTATAATCTGGTTCTACTGCAGACAGCAGTCTCTGATCTGCATATTTATTGTATTGTGTTAGATGTGACGCTGGGTGCTGAGGCGGGTGCTGGGTTCGGTATTGATTGGACAGTAGGTGGTGTTGTATCACACTGAGGTGGTCTAATCTTGCACCACTGCTTCTTTTTAGTAATCAGATCACGTTTTGGAATGAAAAGCCAGGTGTAAACACACTCAGGATTAATAGCTTTTTCTTTTGTGTCCAAGATAAAGGACAGTAGGGCATCAATGGTACCACTGCAGAACCACTGCAGAACCAACAGCAGAGTGGAGATCTCAGCAGTCAAAATACCTGGTTTGTTCTGGGACATCCCCCTGACTACGATTGGTCCTAATCAGTACCTCAACTGTTCTTAGACGAATGGTTGTTCTTACTATGATTAGTCCTAATCAGTACCTTAATTGTTCTTAAACTAATGGTTGTTCTGGGACCTCCCCCTTACTATGATTGGTTGTAATCAGTACCTCAACTGTTCTTAGACTGATGGTTGTTCTGGGACCTCCCCTTTACTATGATTGGTCCTAATCAGTACCTCAATTGTTCTGAGAGTAATAATTGTTCTGGGACCTCCCCTATCTATGATTGGTCCTAATCAGTACCTCAATTGTTCTTAAACTAATAGTTGTTCTGGGACCTCCCCATGATTGTGATTGGTCCTAATCAGTGCCTCAACTGTTCTTAGACGAATGGTTGCTCTGGGACCTCCCCCTTATTGTGATTGGTCCTAATCAGTACCTCAACTGTTCTTAGATGTATGGTTGTTCTGGGACCTCCCCCTGATTACGATTGGTCCTAATCAGTACCTCAACTGTTTTGAGAGTAATAATTGTTCTGGGACCTCCCCCTGATTGTGATTGGTCCTAATCAGTACCTCAACTGTTCTTAGACGTATAGTTGTTCTGGGACCTCCCCCTTACTATGATTGGTCCCATTTGGCAGACGCTTTTGTCCAAAGCGACTTACAATAGTCAAGTACAATGTAAAATAAGTTTAAAGGTAAAACATCTTTGGATAGGGATAAAAGGAGGTCAAAGGGGAATAATAGGATAGAGGAGTGAAGGAGGGGAAGAAGGAAATGAGGTTAGAAGTAGTTAGTGTGTTAGAGGTGTTAGGAGAGTAAGTGCTCTTTGAAGAGCTCTGTCTTCAGGAGTTTATTAAAGATAGTGAGAGATTCTCCTGATCTGGTAGTAGAAGGTAGTTAGTTAGAGGTGTTAGGAGAGTAAGTGCTCTTTGAAGAGCTCTGTCTTCAGGAGTTTATTAAAGATAGTGAGAGATTCTCCTGATCTGGTAGTGGAAGGTAGTTTGTTCCACCATTGGGGAACTCTGTATGAGAACAGTCTGGATTGCTTTGTGTGAATGTTTGGCAAAGCCTGGTTATACCACTTCTGGTATAACCAGAAGTTCAGTCTTTGAGAGATTTAATTGAAGGTGATGCTCCTTCATCCATGCGAATATGTCAGAGAGACACTGCGATATCCGTGCAGAGATTGAGTTATCTTCAGGTGAGAACGACAGGTATAGCTGGGTGTCATCAGCAAAGCAATGGTAGGAAAATCCGTGTGAGCGGATAACCTGACCAAGAGAGGTGGTGTATATGGAGACTGATGGTTGTTCTGGGACCTCCCCTTTACTATGATTGGTCCTAATCAGTACCTCAATTGTTCTTAGACGTATGGTTGTTCTGGGACCTCCCCCTAATTGTGATTGGTCCTAATCAGTACCTCAATTGTTCTTAGATGTATGGTTGTTCTGGGACCTCCCCCTGATTACGATTGGTCCTAATCAGTACCTCAACTGTTTTGAGAGTAATAATTGTTCTGGGACCTCCCCCTGATTGTGATTGGTTCTAATCAGTACCTCAATTATTCTTAAACTAATGGTTCACCTTTACCTTTTTTACAGTCTGTATGTTAGTATTATGCTAAGTAGTTTGATTGATTATTGTTTCTGGTTAATACAGTATTTTATCCTCAGTATTTAAACAGAGGAAAATAAACAAAAAGAGAGCCTATCAGTGAACTACCAGTGTTCAATAACTGTTGGTAAACTGTTGGTTTATAGAGCAGATCCACAGGGTTTTACTCTAGGACCAATGAATTTGCTTGTGGCGAGAATGTGATCTGGTCTCAATTCAACCCAGCTATCAAATATACTCCTTTTATTTGAGTTAAACTGATGATAAGGTGCAGTTTAATCTGATATATTATCCAGATAATGCTAATCATCACAGCTATGGACATACGCTGCCTCTGCTGCTCCGTGCTGTTTACACACTGAGTGCAGTATGTGCTGCGTTCACTGCTCTCAGCTGCACAACTCATTAAAAACACTGTGTAAAAGAGCAGCGTTACGGTGTTCTGTTTTAAAGCAACTTCACACTATATTTACTTTCTTGCTCTTGCACCAGACAGCTCTGTCCAATCAGAGGAGACAATGTGCTCGCGTGGTTTATTGGTGCACATTTTGGTGCGTTTAGGTTTATACCAGTGAAAACGTCCTAAAAATTATAAACAGAAATCTCAGCTAAACAGTAAGAGCTCAGGTCCTGTAAGGGTTAAGTGTTCCAGTCTTTCTTCACTCTCTCCCTCCTTCAGTCTGGGACGTAATTGAGTAAAGAGTCCCACGTGACACTCAGACACGTATACAAGCACACACACACACACACACACTGTAAAACGAAGTGTTATTTATCCCCGGTCCCTAAAGGCACAGTGGAGACGGGGGGGGATCTGGAGGGTTTAATGGAGCCCATATGAGACGCCTCCAGTGTGACATAAGAAAGGTCACGTGACGCGAGGCAGCGGCCGACGTGTCCGATGTGATTAAATATGCGTGTGCTTCCTGTCCTAATCTAATGTTATTATATTAGTGTTTATTTAAGATAAACACGAACATCTGAGCAGACACCAGTAAAAAACCTGCTGTGGGTCTGATAAAGATTTAAAAATATAAAGAGAAGAAGACGTTTTGGTTAGTAGAACTTTTTCTGCACGTTGCAAGAATTACATTCTTAAAACTGTTCATTCAAGTTTTTCGGATGTTCTAAATACGAATATATTTAACGTTCTTTATTTAAACATTCTGGTAACATAGCTTGAATGTCACTTGGGTCAATGTTTTACTTTACTTGTGATTGCTCTTTATCTCTAACCCATGATTGTGATTGCTCCTACTTATAATTCTCACACAGTGATTGGTCCTACTCACCATACTTACTCTGTGATTGGTCCTAATCACCACTTGTTCATTTTGAAACCACTGTAGTTGGTCTTCATCTCTAACTCATGATTGTGATTAGTCCTACTCATAATACTCACATTATGATTGGTCCTAATCACTTTACTCACACTATGATTTGTCCTAATCACTATACTCACACTGTGATTGGTCCTTATCACTATACTCACACTGTGATTGGTCCTTATCACCATACTCACACTGTGATTGATCCTTATCACCATACTCACATTATGATTGGTCCTAATCACTATACTCACACAGTGATTGGTCCTAATCACTACTTGTTCATCCTAAGACCTCCCCCTTACTGGGATTGGTATTTATTCCCAACTGCTTATAATGATTGGTCCTAATCACCATACTCACACTGTGATTGGTCCTAATCACCATAATCACATTATGATTGATTCTAATCACCATACTCACACTGTGATTGGTCTTAACCACCATTTAGTATTTGATTTTTTGGGAGAATTATGTGAGAAACATTCTAATAATGTTGTAATGTAAACTATTATTTGGTCACATGGTTTCAGAACATTCCTGCAACATTATTATTTCTTTAATGTTACAGTTTAACCTTCCTTAAACATTTTCAAAATGTTGCTTAATATTATTACAATGTTTTTTATTCAGATTGTTCTTAAACCAAATCACAAAA